>NW_028141164.1:15777553-15987551 GCF_030444845.1 Prenolepis imparis
ACCGTCGTTCCTTTACGCTAATACGGCCGATCTGCCGCCGCACATCGGCGTACATTTATATCATCCAGTTAGAAATCAACATAAAGGACGAACACTTTTTTTGTAAAAGGCTTAGGAAAAAAGATGTTTGGATGGGACATTAAAATGACAAACCCTGTATATACATATACATATAATACATATATACAGGGTGTAACAAAATTAGACCGACAAACTTCAAGTGGTTATAAAGAACATCAAAATAAACCGATTTTATCAATAAATCCATGTTCGCAAATGAGCTGTTTTGGCACATGAGAATCAGAGACTAAAACATTGTTTGCTATATTTAGAACATTGTTTAACTAACATTAAGACATTGTTTGACATTGTTTGAATAAGATATTGTTTGACATTGTTTAACATTGTTTAAATAAGACATTGTTAACTAAGCTCAGTATCACAGTATTGAGTATTCATTCAGCGTTACACTCAGTATTTATTATTATTTAGTTGAAATTCATGTTCAAATTGGACAAGTTTTCTTATAAAGAATTGGCCGATATGCATCTGATTTATGGGGAGTTAGATATAATGGAAGAGAAGAAAATATACTTCTCTCTCACTTCAAAAACCACTCTTGTACCAAAACGGTTTATTTGCAGACATGGGTTTATTGACAAAATTGGCTTGTTTTAATCTTCTTTATAACCACCTGAAGTTTGTCGGTCTAATTTTGGGATACTTTGTATATAATATATGATATAAAACGTTAACAGTTAAAGTTATAATTAATCTCACCCCATTTTTATCACAGAGCTTGATTGTATTGAAGGATCCAACAGCAAAATAGTTACCCGAAGGACACCATCTAATTGCTGTTACGGGACTATCACCAATGCCACTGCTATGTAACAAATTTCCATTAGCATCCCATACCTGCATTAGAAATTATTGTTACTTGTTTTTAAATCATAAAATTATAAAATATAAACTATATAACACTTTTGTTAGTATGATTGTCAGATGAAATAAATTAAATTTAAAGAAGAAGAGAATCTGGTTTTATAATCCTCAATGAATGAACAAAAGAGTTTCGAAATTATAAAGGAATTAAAAATGGTTATATGAGATAATCAAGAAATTGAGTCAGCATGTCATATATTATATATTCAGTAGTCGAATAACCATAGAATAAAATTATTCATTCGAATACATTTGTTTTTATATAAAGAGTAGAAGATTCTATTGTAAAAGATACATAGAAAATTAAGATAATTACGCAAAGATAGGGAAAGCTATTCCCGATTCCGATAATTTTGAAAAGTATAAACACTTTGAGTAATATTGTGGAAGTTGTAGCCAATGCTCGTTGTTCATGAAAAAAGTATTAACGAAATAATTTTAATAAAATAAACTTTTCTGACGCTATGTATATTTCAAAAAAATATATTTGGTGTGAAATACTTTAATGTGTGTGTGTGTGTGTTTGTGTGTGCATGTCAGTATTATGAAGTGAAAGCGTGAACCGGGGAGGGGCAAAACCCCTAATTTAATTTTAATTTCATCAAAAATTTCAGTTAGAAATTCTTCAAAGTGGGGGCAGAGTATCCACGCTTTTATTTAATCATTATTCTACACGAAAATCATTATTTCACTAGCTAATTTTAATAAGAAAAGTAAACAAAAGCAACTTATTCTCAGCAAACAATGTAATATAAAAACATATAAACTAATATGATGTCATAGAATTACATATTAGAAATTGATTGGCGTTTTACCTCCATGTGTTCAAGTAAAAGATTTGTTGGTGTTTATTTCATTTTAATATCTTTTATTTTTAGAAGGCAGAATTTTTCTAGAGATTCATGTAGAATTATAAAGCTTTTAAATTTCAACAATTATTGATAATAAAAATGTGTATGACATTATTAACAATTTTCGTGTAGTTCTGAGCATGTACAATGCCTTTCCAAAGAGTTCTGATGATGGAAATAATTAGAAAATTTTTTAAACAAATTTTTTTACCTGTAAACTTTTTTACCAGGTAAATTTTTTTACCTGAAAAACGCATATTTTCGAGTATAAAGGTAAGATGCTAGTCATATTTCGAGCGTTTTATTAATTCTAAATGAATTTTCGTGTCGATTTTCAATCACTTTTAATTTCTAGAAAGAGTTCTATGCGAAAAAATATATTATAATATTTATTAAAGAAATTATATCGTCCGAGAGACTGAACGTATAAGTATCGAGATGAGATGCTGGCCGATATTGAACAGTTCTATTCATTAGAGAATATTTTTGTGTGTTGCTCTGAACTCTTATTTAATAATTTTCTAAATAATTTTGTGTAGAATAAAAGTTTTTATTTCTTGAATAATTTTTATTACTTGCAAAAGACACATATTCGCAGATAAATGTAGAATTTTTGAAATTTTTTATTTTTAGCGTTTTTCATAAAATAGTTCTCGTGTAATTTTTGTGTTATTTTTTATATTTCTTATTATTTTTTGTATTAATATTTTTTATGTTTTTGTGTTTTATTTTAATAAAAACGTTTAAATATTTGAAGAAATATAATAAATACCCGTTATTAAAATGTAAAATCTTAATTTTTAAATATAAATTAGAAAATAGAAAGGCTATTCGAGCTATACGCGGATGTCGGTGCGTCGATTCCAACGAAAATTTTTCGTTGAAATTAACTAATTGTGCACGGGGCACGAATTTTGCTTGGTACACCACCAAGACTTTTATTTGGGAATAAATCCATACTAGATTTTTAATTCCCATATTACCCTCTAACCCCCCTACAGAATTATAGGCGAGAAAAATATAGATCCGAAAGTCGCTGAATAGGGAATCGAACCCGAGACCTTTCGCTTGCCGGGCGACTGCTCTCACCATCTGAGCTATTCAGACTCTTCGACTCTATATTTCTCTCTGCCTTATTGCTAATTAAATAAATATTTGTAAATAACGCCTTATTCAGCCGGCGTGAATTAAACACTAAGAATATAACGGCTCTCTATATATCAAATATAAATTAGAAAATAGAAAAGCTATTCGAGCCATACGAAGGGTCTATATTTTTCTCGCCTATAATTCTGTAGGGGGGTTAGAGGGTAATATGGGAATTAAAAATCTAGTATGGATTTATTCCCAAATAAAAGTCTTGGTGGTGTACCAAGCAAAATTCGTGCCCCCTGCACAATTAGTTAATTTCAACGAAAAATTAATTTTCGTTGGAATCGACGCACCGACATCCGCGTATCCCGACAGGCTCGAATAGCCTTTCTATTTTCTAATTTATATTTGATATATAGAGAGCCGTTATATTCTTAGTGTCTTAATTTTTAAATAGATAAAATCTGTGTAATACATTCCTTTATTATTGTTATCCTCTTAGTTATTGTATCAAAATAATATTATTGTGGAATGGGAGTTTTTATAGTTATCTCTGCCTATAATTTTTATTTTACGTTCTGTTCAGTCGTTTTTCTTTTATTTCTTTTATTTTTATTTTGCGTTACATGCGTAGGCGTCGTGAGCAATCGAAATAATTCGGGAGCGATCGAGATGATTCGGGAACGATCGAGATGATTCGGGAGCGATCGAGGCAATTAGGCAGGACCGAGCGCGGACGTAAACAAAGTTAAGTTGCGTGAGCGCGAAGAACGACGTCGAAAGTATATTTCTTTTGTAAAGTCTATTATCCATTATTAAACTGCGTTAAACCCATATAAAGCAATTGGTAAAACAATTATTCCTTCATCCCGCCTCTCACAATTGGGGGCTCGTCCGAGATATACAAGTGGATAAAAAGACGATATGGTAACAAATGACGATAAAGAAGTTAACGACTGCGCAGATGATAGATCATATGCACAAAGATAGATAATATGACAGTATATCAGTTAAAAGACAAATTAAAACGATGAAAGCTAAAGACAACTGATAATAAAGCGGAATTGATAGAACGGCTTCAGAGTCTGAAGTTGAGACGGTGATGTCCCTGGAAGTGCAGGAAGATGACAAGATGAGTAACGACGAGGACGCGATGAATCGCGAATTCGTTGATAATCCTGAAAGTGATTAAAAGGAAGATGGCGTCAGGATAACCACCTATATAGACGAGAAAAATGCTTATTAACATTTAAAGACATTGAGGACTCCATCGATGCATTTAGTGGCAATGGCGGTAAAACTATCAAGCAGGATAGAAGATTTCGAAGATACGGCGAAGTTATGCAGTTCTTCTGCGCGAATCGACACGATTGTTTGTGAGATATGAAGTGCGCGGAAGGTCGTGAAAAGACATTAAATCAGTTTTAAAACACGAATTCTTTCAGAAGGTTAGCAGTCATGACAAGCATAAATAGCTTCAAAGAAAAAAGAAGAAGAATAACGACATATAGCGAGTATTGTTACAAGATGCTCGAAATTGCTTCCCGAGTGAAGATGAAAAGCAGTGCAGTTATTCAATACATAATAGACAGTATAACTGACGATAAAGTAAACAAAGTTATTTTGTATGAGGCAAAAAGTATTTTCGAGCTCAAGCGCAAATTCGATGTATACGAGACGATGAAAAGTAAGTCTAAATATCATTCTAAGACGAGCGTTCTAAAACAGACGAGCGAAGAAAGAGATCTCCGCGTACAGAAGATAAGCAAAAAGATAAACAGTGTTATAACTGCGACGATAAACATCATCTGAGCGGCATGTCCAACGAAAGGAAAGGGCGTTAAATATTTTCAATGTGATGAATATGGTCATATTGCAGCTAATTATCCTAAAGCGTCAGATAAGAAAACGGAAAGTTGTAATGTTATACAAGTTGAAAAAAAAAGTTATAAAGAGGTTAGTATAATCATATTGTTAGTTTGATGTTAGTTGATGAGTGCAGATTGTTATGTTATGATAGGTACACCTACGTTTATTAATCAGTCAATAAAAGAGGCGTTGGTTCAAGCGAGAGTAAAATACTAGGCAAAGTGCAAGTTAAGATTTCCATTGATGATATGAGATAATGTTCCATATTGTCTCTGATGCTTATAGTGCAAAGTGCTGCGCTTATCGGAACGGTGTTGAAATGCGAATAAAACAAGGCTTCGTTAAGATCATTAGCGTTACAGAACAATTTTCAGATCTGCTGGAAGTAAACAAAGTTGATGTAATTGATGAATTGAATAAAGTAGACCTCACGATCAGAAAAATAAGGACGAAATAGAAGAAATAATTTTTAATTATAAAACCGGTAAGATTAAGAATGTAGGCATTGAGTTAAATATTGTTCTAAAAGACAATATCCCTATGTATCAGCGCGCTCATAGACTGTCGGCAGCCGAACAGAAAGAAGTTGAGGCACAGATAAATAAATAGTTGGACGAAGGTATCATTCAAGCATCCTGCTCAGATTATGCCAGCCCAATTGTATTAGTCAAAAAGAATGACGGCACAACGCCAATATGCGTTAATTATCGTAAGTTAAATGAAAAGATGATTAAAACGAGATATCCATTACCCATTATAAAAGACCAGATTAATCGTTTGCGGGGTATCTAGGGTATTTAGCACTATAGATCTTCAGAATGGATTCTTTCATGTTTTGGTGGCCATAAATAGTCGCAAATATACTGCATTTGTAATTTAAAATGGCCATTATGAGTTTTTACACATGCCGTTCGGCTATGTATCGCACCCGCATATTTTCAAAGATAAATACGTAAATGCCGTATTTGCCAATTTAGTTACTAGAGAAATATTGTAACTATTTACATGGATAATCTGATCATACTTTCGATCAACAATCAAACGGTTAACGATATTTAAAGGAAGTCTTAGAAGTAGTAAGTTCGTACGGGCTGAGAATAAATTGGAAATGTTAGACAATAAAAGTTTTTGCAGCAGGATGCGGAACAAAAAAAACGTTCGCGATCACGTGATTATTGCATGAATAGAGTTTATGTTAATTATAATGTTTATTTTATATATTAGTCTAAATTATTCAACAACAAAAGAAATACTACACAACTTAAGGGGGGAACCTCGTGTAAAATTTTTTTTTTGGCATTTTTTTTTATGGCTTGAAAAATTCATATACCATCTGAAGAATATATTTCCAAAGTTTCAAAACCTAAATCAAATCCAAAAGGTCCCTAAGAAGTCATTAAAGTGATGCGCTCTAATGGTATTTTGGCGATTTGCCGTTATTAATAATATGCGGGTCTCGAATGCGCAATTAATGTCCGGAGGTGAAATAAATCAATAACGTCCGAGTTAAAATTAACGTGGTCTTTAATCGTGAATAAGATGTACAAGTTGAATAAAATGTACACGTCTTATTTTAAGCCGAATAATGAGAGTCATCGCCCTCTCGTCCTCTGCCGCTCTCTGTCTTATTTTTCTCGATCTCGAATATTCTATTTTCTTTTCGGCTATGTTTTTGTCTATCATAAATTATCTATAACCTTGCCCGTTGTTTATTATTGGCTTTGTTATTTTAATTCAACGGTCACTAATTCTTTAATTATCGCTTCTGTTTTATATTATTTGCAAAAATGATGCGTAAAGTTATAAAGGATGATCCAAATCGTCGTCCTAACCGGTCTCGTCGTCGGCGATTTAAAGGCAATCAGTTTTCGAATGTATCGAACGTGGAAGTCGATGAGGAGATGAGCAAGGAAACTAGTGCGTCTGCAAAGAAGTTGAAGGCGTCAGTGGAAGATGTTATTGTAAACCCTGGTATGTGTTATAAAATTATTGAATTTATCAGCGTTTTTTCTGCTCTCGCTGATTTACTTGTCTGTAAAGTGTGCAAGCAAAAAGTGAAATTTGGACAATCTGGCGAAAGAGGTCTTGGTTTTAAAATTTCAGTGCAGTGTAGATGCGGAACTTCCCTCATCCAATCAGGACCGTTTATTCACAACGCTTTTGAAATAAATAGACGTGTTGTTTTTGCCATGCGTTTACTCGGTGTCGCTCGAGAAGGTATAAATATTTTTTGTGGTATTATGGACTTAGGCAGTGGATTATCTATACAAGCTTACGATCTTATTATAAAGCATGTACATTCGTCTGTCAAAAAAATTTTTGCTTTGAGTTGCAAAAATGCAGTAGAAGAGGAGAAAAGTAATAATGAGAAGAATGAAAAGCCGTTACTAAATTTCACGGTAAGCGGTGACGGATCGTGGAAAAAGCGCGGGTTCTCTTCTCTCTATGGCGTGACGACTCTTATCGCTCACTATTCGGGTAAAGTGATTGATTTAATCGTAAAAAGCAGCTACTGTCAAGCATGTACCTATTTTCGGCACCACGCTGACGATGATCAGAGTGCAGAGCATCTAGAAAATTGTGCCATAACTCATAAAGGATCTGCAGGTAAAATGGAGGTCGAAGCTGTCCTTGAAATGTTTCGTCGTTCTGAGAAATATTATGGTGTACGTTATACTAATTACGTCGGAGATGGTGACGCAAAAACTTTTAAGGCTATTCTAGATGCTAAGCCGTATGAAGATGTTGAAGTGATAAAAAGTGAATGCGTAGGTCACGTGGAAAAGAGGATGGGGAGCCGCCTTAGAAATATTAAAAAAACCGCTAAGCTTGGTGGAAAAGGAAAGCTTACCGATGCTTTAATTAAAAAATTGACAAAATATTATGGTCTAGCCATTCGTAGGAATGCACACTCAAAAGAAAATATGAAAAAGGAAATAATGGCCACTTATTACCATCTATCTTCGACGGATAAACAGCCGCAGCATCACTTTTGTCCTACTGGCGCCGACTCGTGGTGTGCATACAACGTTGCAAAAGCCACAAATGTTGCCTATCAACATCCAAAACCACTGCACAAAGATGTACAAAAGCATATTTTGCCGATTTACGAAGATTTGTCTCGGGATGACTTGTTGGAACGGTGTGTGGGTGGCTTCACACAGAATGCAAACGAATCTTTCAATGCAACTGTGTGGCGTTTGGCTCCGAAGCATTTGAACTGCGGTTTAAAAATAATCGAAATTGCTGCTTACTTGGCCGGAGGTATGTTCAACGACGGATATATGTTTGTATTGAGAGTTATGAACAATCTAGAACTGGAAATTGGCCCAGAGTGCAAAAAATTTGCTGACACTTATGATAAGAATCGAATAAAGAGACAAGATCGATGATCACAAGAAGCGACAAAAGAGGCCAGGACTGCTCGAAAAGAGAAAAATGCAGCACAATTAGATGTTTTTCTAGAAGAGGAAGGATTACTTTACGGCCCTGGCATCGCAGATTAAGCCTAGGTAAATATAAGTCACTCTAAACTTAACTTTTTGGTAGCGAAAACTTTAAACGCGTTTTTCTCAAAACGCTTTTTTTTTCGCGCCGGACAATATAACTCAAAAAGTTAATGGCCGATTAACTTGAAATTTTGTATAGATATTTGTGTATGTATTGTATACTTCATGAACCTAAAAATATATTAAAATTGTTATAATAAATATTGTTTTTAACAATTTGTTTAAAAAAAAAAAATTATATATATTTTTTTTTTGTTTTCAATTTTTCATTTTTTTGTTTTTTTTGCTAAATTTAGGTTCATGAAGTACAAAATAATTTATTTTAATGAAAAAAATTTAATTCGTTGATTTCAGACAATTACAAAGACCTGAGCGTTGTCCGGCGCAAACTCGAGAAGCCAACTTCAAGCAGCTGTAGCGCCGCCATTTTGTTTTTTTTTTACAACAAAAAAATTTTTTCTTGTAGATTTAAACTTAAATATTACAATGTATTTTATTTGAATTCAATAAATACTCCAACTTTTTTGTAATAAAATCTTTAAAAAAGTGCTGTTTACACGAGGTTCCCCCCTTAAAGAGCAAGGAAAAACATAAATGGTCTTATTAAAAAAAATAAACTTTCAATGTTTTTATAAATTCTTTCAGCGCACATACGTTCATACTTGATGGCGATCTTATAGTGACTGCCTGAGCTCACAGAAGCGAAAACAGGACAACGATCCATGCAGCGCTATTATTCGCGTGTCCTTATCGTATTGGGTCAGATAAACGCGCGCTTTTTCAAAATTACCAATTTATTATTTGGATATAAGCAGTGCTTATTTCCAACAGGAGAAAATGCCAGTTTTTGAAAACACAGGTAAATTATCCAGGTTTTATAATAAAAGACGGAACGGTTATGCCTTCTGGTGAGAAAAATAATGCAGTTAAATGTTTTCCTATACCGACGGATCGAAGAGCGGTGCAAAGCTTCCTAGGATTGATTGGCTATTTTTGAAAATTTATTCCAAAATATGCATCCGTTGTGCATCCGTTGACGAATCTATTAAAAGAAGAAACAAAATTTTATTTTGGCGACAAAGAGACGCGCATTTAATCAATTGAAGGAAGCTCTAACAAAAAGACCTATTTTATTGACGAATTTATTGTCCGAGCGCGGAAACCGAATTACATACGGACGAGTCATCTCAAGGTTATAGAGCTATTTTGTTACAAAGAGATAGCAAAGACCGTCTTTTTCACCCGATATATTATGCGAGCGGCAAAACTACCGATAGCGAGGCCAAATTTCATAGTTATGAATTAAAAGTTTTAGCGATTATCAAGGCGTTATGAAGATTTCGAATTTATTTAATAGATATACTGTTTAAGATTGTAACAGATTGCCATTTACGCAAATCATGAAGAAGACCGATGTCTGCACATGAATTGTGCGATGGGCTTTGTTCCTGCAAGATTTTCAATTTACCGTCGAACATCGTCCCGGAAGAAATATGCGTCACGTCGACGCACTCAGCCGCAATGCTCTACCAACTTATAATCGAATGCTCTGACGGTATTATGGCCGAAGTTACAGAAGAATCAAATAGATGACAATAAACTCGCTTGTATCAGGAATCAGACAATAATCAAACTAAAGGATATCTAATAAAAAACGGACTTTTATGTAAGTATTTGGAGATGCCTCAATAGTTGTACCAAAATTGATACAATACAATATTATATGACTGATTCATGAGCGTGGACATTTTGGACTTGACAAAACCGATAAATTACTAATGATGGATTATTGGTTTAAAGGAATGCGAAAGAAGATTAAAAGCGTCATATAAAATTGCATCTTGGTGGAAAAGAAGATTGGGAAATAAGAAGGTTGGCTGCATCCGATTCCGAAAGGAGAATGTCCATTTGACAGTTGCCATATCGACCATCTCGGTCTCTTGGTATCGACGAAAAAAAGGTTATAGGTTATCTGTTCGTGATGATTGACGCATTCACGAAATTCGTTTCGCTGTATCAAACAAAGTCAACGAATACAGCAGAAGTACTCAACAGATTAATACAACAAAGTGCTGTCTTCGGAAATCCCCGACAAATAATCTTCGATAAAGGAACAGCATTTATTTCGGCTGATTTTAATACTTACTGTAAGGATGAAAACATTGAACACTTAATCATAGCCACTGGAATTCCCCGAGGAAATGAACAGGTTGAGCGTATCAACTGAATTATAATATCAATACTGACAAAGTTAGCTGCATCGAATCCGGCTCGATGGGACAAATATGTCGATAAAACTCGGAAGGGTGGAAGATGGCGGCCTTGCTGATGACAGGTGATTTTCGGTGCTCCGCTTTTTTGGAGGATTTCGGCGGTTTAAATAATGAGAGAGTGATAAGGAGAGTGGAGCGGAGGGAGATAAGCAAAAGGATGTGGCGGAAATAAAGAGAGTTAGAGAAGGAGCGAAAAGTTGGTTTTTCGAGGAAAGAAATTGCTGGAGCAACGAGGAAAAGAAAGAGGATTGTGAGTATAGCGAAGGAGAGAAAAGGGGATGAGGGGTCGGTAAAGAAGTCAGGATAAAGCAGGAAAGGACTTGGAGCGGAGCACTGAGGGCCTGTGGCCCCCCAGGATTGTGGCTTAGTTACAAAGATACATTCGAATACGGCGCCCTTTTATACTTGTACACTGTTTCCAGCAATCAAGAAAGTCCCTAAGTTCGATAGGTATTTTAGTTGTAGACTGATGTTATGTACTGGCCTGATGGCGGTACCAAGGCCATATTATTTTTCTCAATAAAAAAATTACAAAAATACATGATGACAAAAATTAGAAACGTGCAAAAAATGATGGCCTCCCTTTCGACATTTTCGCTGAGGAAAAATCGTTTCCAAATGATCCCAGGAATCTATCCTTAAGCGTTGATCAGTTAATTACCAAATGTATGTATATATGTATATTACCACCCTGTATACCATATACAGGGTGTTTCCGGGTTAAATGGCCAAACTTAATATATGAATTCAGGACCTCAAAACAAATAAAACTTTTATCTGGAAGTTTGCTCGCAAACGGTTCGTTGAAGAGATACTGACTTTTGAAGCTATAGAACTATAGGATCACGTTATCCAAGGCATACCACGAAGAGATCGCACGATCAGATTTACACTTCGTTCTGTGTGTATATGTGTGTGTGTTTACATATTAAATAGCAATAATTTAATAACAATAATTAACAATTAATTAATTAAATTAATAATTGAAATATCACCACATAAAAATTTTGCTCATTATCGTGTATTATAGATCAAGTCTATGCAGTATAATATATGCATTTATTCACTCAGATCGAGAGATGCGGTTAGAAAGGGTAAAACAATGTGTCTTGTAAAAAGTGAAATTCATATACAACTTTTTTGATCGCTCATCTTGCTATTATCGTTTTGTGAGATTATGTTTAATATTAATTAATAATATTAAACATTTTGAAAATTTTAATGTCAACTTCAAATACACAAAAAGGCAAGAATTTATTTGTATCGTACATAATTGTATCAATGCGCAGAAAAAAAGAGACTAAAACTTTTGTATACATACCCTAATACATTACAAGAAAAATATATGAAGATTAGTATAAATTTGAATTTAAAAGGCTTAAAGAGCCGTACGGATAGTAGTGCGTCAGTTCCAACGAAAATTAATTTTTTATTGGAACAGCATAATTGTGCACGGAGCACGTATTTTGTTTGCAACTGCCATTTTGTTTGTTTGTACATTGCCAAGATTTATTTGGAATATAATCTTAATTCGAGATTTTTATATATAATTCTGATTATTCTCTTCAACCCCCCTAAAAAAATATAGGCGAGAAAAATATCGGAGCGAATCGGGAATTGAACCCAATTCTTCCGCTTGCTGGGCGACTGCTCTTACCACTGAGCTATATTCAAATCCCTCACACTGATACTTCTCTCTTGCCTATAAATTAATTGCCTATAATGAATTATACAGGATGTCCCATTTTAAATGACTAAGGCATATTCTCAAAAATATGAAAGATACGGAAAAATGTTTCATACAAAAGTTTTTTGACTTGCAGGGGGACATAAACTAGTGTCATTGGTTTGACCTTGGATAGTCGTTTGAAGATCACATGAAGGTTATCTTCAATTTCTTAAATAAAAATCCCTATTTTTTCATGCATACTCTTGTAGCTTATCTCGAGAGCTTTTCAAAACACTATAATAAAGTATTTTTCTATATCTATTAAGTACTTTTTGAATTATAAGACTTGAAGTTTACAATATTTTGATATAAAATACAAAATATCATGTCAAACATTCAGTTTTCGGTAATCTTAATACTTTTATGCACGGAATAATAAATAATGAGACCACCAATCAATTGGTGTAAAGAAAACACATAGTTAACACAGTATAACTACATACAGTAGTGACAGTAGCTGTCGGCTCCTTTGATATAGCCGTGAGTCGATCACGTGACGGTCAGCCATATTGTAAGCCTTACGGGCGCTTCATTTGAACATTAAGAATCGCGATAACGTCTTACGCAAAGTCTTTTTTAATGAGATAAAGATAATAATGCAAATTATTTTCTGTTTTTAATGTTAGTATATTTTAAAAATGTATTAATAAAATTATAAAACAGTATATAAAACGTGATTGTTGAAAGTTAGCAATATACCGTCACAATATTGTGATATCGCCATGACAGTCCGTCATGTTCTTAGCCTTACAGCTAACGCATGCGTAAAAGAAAATTTACTCGCTGATTTTCTAGCACTGTCACTACTGTATGTAGTTATACTGTGTAGTTAATTTTTAAAAAAAGTATGTAATTTGCAACATATTTTAAAAATTAATTATGTGCTTTCTTCAGACCTATTGATTAGTCTCATTATTCTGTGCATAAAAGTATTAAGATAAGATTATCGAAAATTGAATATTTCACAAGATATTTTATATTTTATGTCAAAATACTGTAAATTTCAAGTCTTATAACTCAAAAAGTACTTCATGGAAAATTATTTTATTATAGTGTTTTGAAAAGCTCTTGAGATAAGCTACAAGAATATGCATGGAAAAATAGGGGTTTCCATTTAAGAAATTTAAAGTGACTTTTATGTGACCTTCAAATGATTATCCAAAGTCACAATGGCACCATTATGTACCTCTTCAAACCAAGTAACTATTGTTTGAAACGTTTTTCCGTATCTTTCATATTTTTTTAGATATATGCCTGGGTCATTTAAAATGGAAAACCATGTATATATATCTCTCAGCCGACGCAAACTAACAAGAATTTTAAGGCTCCACATAAGAAATGTAAAAATGATATCAATATGTTAGATACATATATCTACAATACTTTCGATATAAATATAGAAGATTCGAATGATATCATGTGCTATGGTTGGGAAAATAGACCCATTAAAGTCTATACCAACATATGAATCTATAGATATTATATGTATAATATATGTAGAATTATAACACTGTTTTTTTACATTAAAAATATCGAGTGATGTAAAGTAATCATTGCTTTGTGTAGTTGTGTAATATGGAATAGTGTAATTATAGTTTTTGTTTTTATTATTTTATCTCAATTTTCATCCTTTTATTTAAAGAACATAATTCAAACAGCAAAACTTTGTAAATTAAATGAACTTTTTAATAAATGAATAAGAAATGGATAAATCTTTATAAAGGTTATTTAAAGTCATAACCTTAACAATATATACATGTGAAAATCAAAGTCATTGAGGTAAAGTATACTAATATAAAAGTTTACTATATATTTTAAAAAGATTTATTAAAAATTTAATTATATCAGTCTGTTATTATTATTAATTATTTTAGTCTACTCTTTTATGATAGATATTATTCAAATTATCATCAACGATTGTCAAAGGTATCTAGTTTATTAAGTTATTAGATAAAAAATATTTATAGATATTATTCAAATTATCATCAAAGATTGTCAAAGGTATCTAGTTTATTAAATTATTAGATAAAAAATATTTTCAAGATATAATTTGTTATATGACTTTATTTTATGTTTATTCTATTTAATTAAAGCAAAAAATGCAATAATTAAGAATTACATACCTTATATCTGCAATCTTCGCCAGCAGAAAGTATGAGACCATTGTTACCATAGCAAGCAATAAGTATGAGACTATCATGCGCATGCCACTGAAAAAATTATATATATATATATATATATATATATATATATATATATATATATGTTAAACGTTTATTTCGGGGACAAAATTTCAAGCGAATGAATATTTTGGGGACAATTGTATACTTTAAGGAGATGGCTCAAAGTATCCATAGGTATATCAAATGTATGGTTTAGGGACATTACGTATGTATATTAAACGCATAGTTTGAGTACACTATAATTCACCAATAGATGGCACTGTTAGTACCATAATGATCATAAGAGATTGTGACCCCAAACTATGCTTTATATATACGAAGAAAATTTTTACTCATATATTTAGGAATATCGGTTTTTAGACACTTAAAAACTTCTTATACTTGTTAATATATAAATTTTAAAACATATTCAACATGCAATTTTCATACTTTGAAATCATGAGGTATCATAATGATTCAAAGAGTGTGACCTCAAACTATGCTTTATATATATGAAAGAAAATTTTTAATCATATGTTCAGGGATATCGATTTAGACGTTTAAAAACTGAAACTTTTTTTAATATATAAGTTTCAAAACATATTCAACATGCAATTTGCATATTCTTTGAGGTCATAAGATGTGTCAAACGCATAACTTGAAATCGTAAAAATTGTATCATCAGATTTTAAACAAGAATGTTTCGTGAAACTTTGAAAAAAATCTTTCGATTAATATCGTTATTTATATTGTAGAGAATGTATAATCCGTACACCTGAGAATAAATTTTGTACATTTTGTGTACAAAATTTAGTCGTATTGTAAGACAAACGCATTATTTGAAACCAGTTTATTACTCAATATTACATATAACATTATCATCATAAAACACAATTTATTATTCTGTCAGGTGCACGCGTTATACATTCTCTAAACCGATATCCCTGAATATATATGAGTAAAAATTTTCTTTCATATACATATACAGGATGTCCGATTATTTACAAAGGAACGGTCGGAAGTGTCCCTCACCGATTTTGATGCGCTTTGGATATGTTGTAGAGCATCAAAAAGTATTAGACCCATATTTTTTTTAGGTGCTTATCTCAACATTTAAGGGTTGAAACAACCCCTTGAAAATAACGGATATTTTCATTTTTAGCAAATATCTGTGAAAATTAAGGAATATGGAAAAATGTTTTATACAAAAGTTTTATGGTATTGTATTTTATACTCTTTACGATGGCATAATCACATTTTTCGAAAATGTCAAATTTTTTAATTGACCCCCCTTATCTATTATTTTACAAAATTTAATAATTTTGTAAAGACAAAAATTGAAGAGCATCGAATATCAAATCCATCATATTAACATTATTATTCCACGATTCAATTTTTGGGAAAACGAGATGATATAACGTCATAGCATAGGCGTCGCGCTGTAGGCAGGTGTTTTGTTACTTCTTTTCAGTTGTGTTGACATATTATATGATATAATCCCGTTAAACAAAACCTCATATAGATACAAAATATGTCAAGTACATAAAAAAATATTCGTCAAACTGAGAAGAAAAGTCCTTTACCATTTCGCAAAATTCGCATAAAAACGCTATCTACTGCAAGGTGGTGTGGAAATGATAGCGCATCATTTTTCTATCGCCGAAGAAACGAAGTGACAATACTTTTTCGGCGCGGTACCATATGTCGCATGTCACTCGTCGCTCGCCGCTTGGTGCGTGCGGTTACCGCTTTTCATGCGCCAAAACATTTTTGCTTATTATTTAATAATTATTGCGAATTTGGTAGAGGCAAAATGGTAGAGGACTTTTCTTTTCAGTTTGACGCAATCTACCATCACTTTTCGTTTGGTCACTAAGTAATCGGACACCCTGTATAAAGCATAGTTTGGAATCACACTCTTGAATCATTACGATATCTTATGATCCCAAAGTATGCAAATTGTATGTTGAATATGTTTTGAAATATGTATATTAAAGACGAAATCAGGGAAAAGCCTAACTGAGAAGGGCCACGCCGGCGTTTTTCGTGCGACGTTTTCTATAGTCGGTTCAACGACAAATTTCCGCGCTTCTACATCTATTTTAGAGGCGGCGGTATTACATGGCCACGTCCATTTTTCGGTGACATGATAAAACGATTGGTTCATGTCTGTGCTCCGTCCATAATTGTGAATCAAAATAATATCGAAATATGGATTTATTAATGTTTTATTAACTGCGCGTAACGTTTTGACATCCTAATATATACTACGATATAAATTGTTACTAAAGTATTTTTACGTATATCCGCATGTGTAATAAAATAAATTTTCTTAAATTAATTTTTCTTAATAAGTCTTAATTAATGATTATAATGTATAAAATATATATGCAATACACATTACTTTCACTTCTTCTTATTCTTGGAACAGAAGTATCAAGCATATTTAAACAATCATGCATTGTAATCAAATTATGATTTTAATTTATAGCTTTTTATTATTAACTTATTTTTCACTTATTATTAACTTAATTTTTTAATTTATAAATTTGATTGGATGCGCTAGTTGGGTGCGCACCTTAAATGCACATTAAAGACTATTAATTACATACAAATTTACATAAGCATAAGTATGGTTATAAAATAATAAGATAATTAATACTAATACAAGTCTTCTGAAAATAAACATATAATCCTAGGTGCGTTCCGCTTGACGCTATTTTCGTTTCGAAGACCAAGATTCTTTGCCTTTATTCGTCCATCAAACGCTTCGAAGTGTATCTATTAAATATACATATAACAATTCTTATTACGAATTTAATTAAAACTTATTCGATTTATGTCGTGTTTGGTGTCATTTTAATCACAAGAATCTCATTAGTCCATTTAAATTATTTTCAAACCGATTAAATGCAAAATAAAAGTTTTAGTTTTCATTTCATAAAATGTTTACATGTTTACGAATGTATATCGATTTTTGGATCTGCTCGGATCAGCTTATCTTTCCGAGCTGTTCTAGCACGACTCGTCGAGTATGAGAGCGAGAGCGAGACCGTGAGTAGAGAACGAACGAGAGGACCTATCATCAAAGAGTTCCAAAGTCTCTTACAACGGACTTTCTCCATTCATACCAATTCACAAGATAAACATATTATAAAACGAAAATTAAACTTTTATTTTGCATTTAATTGATTTGAAAATAATCTTAATGGATTAATAAGATTCTTGTGATTAAAATGACACCAAACACGATATAAATCGCATAATTTTTAATTAAATTCGTTATTAAATTTTTTATATAGATGGACTCTAAAGCATTTGATGGACAAATAAGGGCAAAGAATTTTGATCTTTAAAACGAAAATAGCATCAAACGAAGTGCATCTCTTGTTATACATTTATTTTCAAAAGACTTGTAGTATTAATAATTATCTGTTTTAATTATACTTATGCTTATATAAATTTTTATGTAATTAATAGTCTTTAATGTGCACACAGTCTTTAGGTGCGCACCCAACTAGCGCATCCAATAGAATTTATAAATTAAAAAATTAAGTTATTAATAAGTGAAAAATAAGTTAATAATAAAAAGCTATAAATTAAAATCATAATTTGATTACAATGCATGATTGTTTAAATATGCTTGGTACTTTTGTTCCAAGAATAAGAAGAAGTGAAAGTAATGTATTGCATATATTTTATACATTATAATAATTAATTAAGACTTATTAAGAAAAATTGATTTAAGAAAATTTATTTTATTGCACATACGGATATATACGTAAAAATACTTTAGTAACATTTTATATGTATTTATATGTAGTACATACTAGAATGTCAAAACGTTACGCTCAGTTAATAAAACATATTAATAAATCCATATTTCGATATTTTTTTTATCCACAATTATTATGGACGTAGCACAGACATGAACCAATCGGCCGTTTTATCATGTCACTGAAAAGTGGACGTGTCCATGTAGTTTCGCCGCCTCTAAAATAGACGTAAAAACGCTGAAACTCGTCGTTGAACCGACTATAGAAAACATCGCACGAAAAACGCCAACGTGGTCACTCTCAGGCTTCTCTCTGATGAGATGTATGCTTTAGAATACTTAAATCGAACAACGCCAGGTAGTGCGTTTTGTTCGAGCCGAACGAACGTGTTTAGGCCCCAAATAGGTCAACGACCGCGAGGGTCGCTCTTACGCTATTTAAAGGGCGTTCGCTCGGTGGTCCCTTTTCGGCAAGAGAATTTAATCTCTTTTGCGCGGGATGGGACCTTAGTGCGATCTCTGGACGGAGGAAATGAGAGCGGGTTAATCAATTAATTAAACGCGAGTTCATAATAAAATTAAGTTTTATTCATAAAAATAAAAACGGTAAAAAAACGGATACATACGTAAAAATTAACTCGCGCGCGGGATTTAATCTATAAATAGGTGAGTGTGTGTGTGTGTGTGTTTCGCGGGTGTTACATAAGTACGGAGGTCATCAATCGGGACAAAAAGGGGGGGGGGGAGTTATTGTTTAAATTTTAAGGTCCCGATTGGTGGTTACAATAATTTAAACGATAATAGATATATAAACGTAGTGTCCATGTGTGTGCGTATGTGTCATGGGAGTTCCCGAATCTGGATGGTGGAGGGAGGATAGGATCTTAATAAGACTTGCGCTGGGACGGCCAAGGGATATCTACGCTCAGGAACATACCAAGGGATAATTTCTTCAGGATTTACGTCGATTAGATATTGACGCAGAGCCTCATGTTCTACTGGCCCCGGACCGATTGTAAAGGTTCCTTCCGGGACTTCTCTTATCCCCGGGAATTGATTAATTAACCAAGCTCTGAATTGGTCGTAGGTGAGCTCGGCGTGCGATTCTAGTTCTTCCGAACCGTCATCGCTGAGATTTATCGTCTCAAAATCTTCCGGTAGTTCCCGGTTTTCGGAGGGCGTTGGGGAAGAGGGAGGTGAGTCCCCAAGGGTAATAATGGAGGGAACCGGGGACGGAGATCGAGGTGAATCTGGGCGTGCGGGAGAGAGGGGAGGTGGAGGAGAAAGGTTCCGCTGAGATTCGGCAGGTGATTCAGGTGAATCAGCGAGAAGGAAGGGAGGAGTTCGCTCCTGTTCGGTGGGTTCGAAGGGAGAGGGAGAGGGAATTCGCGGGGTTCCTGCGTATTCGGGGGATGAAATCGGAGAGTAATGAGGTGGGTCGCGGTTAGGTGTATTACAATTTTTTTCTTTGGCGTAACTATTAATAGTGTTAATGTGTTCTCTAGTTAATATTTCGAGTTTTTCGCGGAGTAATTTATGGTCGTCGGTTGTAGAAAATAAGTCCGCCGTAGCCCGAGCCAACTCTCGCCTTAGACGACGATTGCGACGATTTCGGGACCGCTTTATGACCCGTTGGGAATGGCGCGTAGTCTCCACTAACAACAGCGATATATGAGAGCTGTTCTTCGAGAAAGAGTCCTTGAATTCAATATTTATTTAAGAAGTGAAATTTTAATATTTATTCCGAAGAAATTTGCATCTTTGCAATTTTGTTTAGGGTGAGGGAACTTTGCGAGGGCTCTCACTGCAGTTATGCAGGAAACCCGACGGATACAAGGGAAGGTCGCGGCTTGCGCTGCAGCTATACAGGAAACCGTGAAACCAGGGCTTGCACTGTAATCATGCAGGAAACCGTGAAATCAGGGCTTGCACTGTAATCATGCAGGAAACCGTGAAACCAGGGCTCGCATTGCAATTATGCAGGAAACCGTGAAATCAGGGCTCGCACTGCAATTATGCAGGAAACCGTGAAACCAGGGCTTGCACTGTAATCATGCAGGAAACCGTGAAACCAGGGCTCGCGCTGCAATTATGTAGGAAGCCTTCAGCGGGGGAAGGAAGGGTTCAGGAATAATTAATACGAACTTCTTCGAATATTAGGTAACAGCTTTGAATAAATGAAGTTAATTTATTCAAGAACTCTTTCTAGTAGAGTGAGATTGTATATGCATATAAGGGGACTTACTACTTATGGCGTGCGTCGATAAAATGTTCGGTTCAAGATCGGCCCGTTGTAGGATCAGTGGGCCTCTAGGTCTGGCTGGTATATCCAATTGTTGCTATGCCGGAAGTTCACAGAGTTTCTCACTGAGTGTTCACGCTGATTTCACACTGAGAATTCTTTCGCGCACTAAGTGTTGCGGTGAAAACGCAAGGAAACTGTGGATGTTCGACGAAGAACGATAAGTGACGCTCCGCAGAGAAGTTCGCGTTTATATCCCGGTTTTTGATTCACGCCCTCCGTTCCGCCTTTTGACAAAATCCTGCGTATAGAAGTTCATAATCGCGTTTTTAATATTTTTACTTTCCCTTTCTATGGGGAGCGTTGCAAGGATCGACGAATCAAAAGTTTAGTGCAGGCGTCTGCGAATCGGAGCTCGCTTTCCCAAAAACGGGGATGTCTCGAGATTTCGATATCGGCGGCGGTGTTTGTTGTTAGTTTTTCCTATATCGCGATATTTGTCGTTTGTTAGTGCCGCTTTTATCGGCGGGTTCTCGCTTTATTGCCCTCACGTGCGGCTTAGAGCTTGTTTGCTGAGAAGCGATGCGTGTGGCATCTTTAAATCTTTATATTTTTCGCCGCTTTCTCGCGAGAATACCCGCAGGTGTGCTATCTTATTTTGCACACTTTCGTTTTCATTATTTGTTTTCCCCTAATCTTACTAGGGAAGGATTTGCTTTCGGCGCGTTCTCGCCGTCG
Organism: Prenolepis imparis; assembly: GCF_030444845.1. Classification (NCBI taxonomy): domain Eukaryota; kingdom Metazoa; phylum Arthropoda; class Insecta; order Hymenoptera; family Formicidae; genus Prenolepis; species Prenolepis imparis. Next base: position 15,798,739 of record NW_028141164.1, read on the forward strand.
TTGTGTTTTCCCGATTTACAATGTTTGTCGGTTTCTCGCGAGAGTTTCCGCTGCGGTGCCGCTTCGCTTGGCACGTTTAATTTGATCAATTCGTTGTTCTAGTTTTCCCCTCAAAGGTGGGCTCGCTTCCGGCCCGCTCTCGCCGTCTTTATGTTTTGCCGATATGTGATTTTAACTTATTATTCGCGAGGGTGTCGGCAAGAATCCGCTTTCGGCATCTTTCCGCCTGGTCTCTTTTATTTACCGATTTTGTAATATTTATCGGTCGCTCGCGATATCTGCAGCTGTCCGTTTCGCTGGGCACGTTTTCGTTTTATTATATACGTGCCGCTTAGATTATTATTATCTTTTTTCTTCCTTTTTTATTTACCTAACAACAAACTTCGCCTTGGTCGTGGGAAAGAAAAGAATCGTGAAGTCCGCCGGACGTAACACTATTAATGCTTCTCCTTGTAACTTCATTAATCCTTCATTAATCCTTCATTTGTAAGTACAATAAAAATGACATCTAAACTTTTATTTTTTTAAATAATGTAATAAAGTACCCAAAACTTGTTTTTTAATTAAATGGAAAATATAATAATTTATTACTTGCAATTTATCTATAATATAATATCAAACTAACAAATATATAGACAATTTTAATAGTATATTAAAAAAGTCCTCAAGTATGCGGTTATTATAAAAAATGTCAAATTTTAACGCATGTTTTGTATGTGAGGACAAGATGAAAATTAAATCGTATATATCAGTTGTATAATTCAAGAGCTTCTCCCTAAGTGTATTCGTTTATTATATACTATATATATAATAGTCCTCAAAGTATGCGGTTACTATAAAGTATACCTTCTGAAACGCATGTTTTGGGGACAATGTAAATATTTTTATCGTATATGTAAATTGTATAATTCGGGAACTGTCCCCAAAGAATTCGTTTATTATATACATGTATATATATAATAGTCCTCAAAGTATGCGGTTAACATAAGGAAGACCTCAAATTTAAACGCATGCTTTAAGGACAGAGTAAAAATGACCGTCCAACATGTACAATATGTGAATTGTATGATTCAAGGACTGTCCTTGAAATATTCGTTTATTATATATATATATAAAAGTCCCCAAAGTATGCATTGTATACTAAAAAGTTATGTAATTTTAAAATTATTGCCTTATAAAAATTTTAATAACTTTATATATGTCAGTGTGACCATATTACACACATTTACGGCAAAAAAAACCGATGTCTCAAACTATGCGTTTGACATATATATGTATATATATATATATATATATGTATGTATATATGTATGTGTATAAAATTTATTATATTAAATATATTAAATATATGTATAAAATTTATTTTGTTTTTTGTTTTTTTTTTTTTTTCAATAAACGGAACATTTAAATTATTGATTCTCAATCTTTAATTTCAAAATTATTTAATTCATTTAATTTATAATAAAACTTAATGTTTCAAAAAATGTATATATACATTTATAGTTATGAAGATTTGTAAATCACATATCCACCCGCACATGCACACGCACTCAAACCCATCCAGAAGATGGCTACTTTTGGTGAGACACTGTGTGAATACAGAATGATTCAAAACAATCGTTTGTCCTTAAAATGTCATATTCATAACTTAAGCATGCGGCACACGATGCTATTTTATCTGCTGGATTGCTAGCTGGATTTGCGTGCTTGCTACCGTGTGGGCAGCAGTGCTGGCAGTGCTGCTGACCGTGTTGCTCGCTTGGCTTCAGACGATGCCTACTTTCGTGCTGGTTTTAGGAGGATCATTTCAATAAACCAAAAAAATTTCAAGTGACGATAACCCTATCATCGTTATATGCAATATCATTGTTCATATGATCGTGGTTATATGTCACTGTGAATGTTTTTTGACATGTATTTTGCAACCTAACCCAAATTTGAGACTGATAATCTGTCAATCTGTCAGCATCTTGATTGACAGCGCAGGATGCGCCTGTGCTGGCAATCTTGCTCTTTGCTAGGCTGGAAATTGTGTGCCTGCTGGTCACGCTGCTGACTGATTTGCTGGATTTCGATGATAGAACAGGTGCTATTTTTCTTGCTATAATCCTGCGCTGTCAATCAAGATGCTGACAGATTGACAGATTGTCAGTCTCAAATTTGGGTTAGGTTGCAAAATACATGTCAAAAAACATTCACAGTGACATATAACCACGATCATATAAACAATGATATTGCATATAACAATGATAGGGTTATCGTCACTTGAAATTTTTTTGGTTTATTGAAATGATCCTCCTAAAACCAGCACGAAAGTAGCGGTCGTCTGAAGCCCAGTGAGCAACACGGTCAGTAGCACTGCCAGCACTGCTGTCCACACGGTAGCAAGCACGCAAATCCAGCTAGCAATCCAGCAGATAAAATAGCATCGTGTGCCGCATGCTTTAAGCATACTTGTAAATATAAGTATTTATTTATTCTTTATTATAACTTTTATGCAAAGAAAATCAATATGCTTTCTCTTATAAAAATTAAATTGTGCAATTTATACTATTATACCTACATACATGAATACAAAACGTTACAATTCGAATGCGAATATTTTATATTTGCCTATTTTTTATTCTTCAGTAAAATTCTTATTTTGGCTATTAAAAAGGATCATCTTTAATTACTAAATATATTTTTAATTTATAGAATAGAAAAACTTATATATGAGCCATTCACTCGAAGAACTTGAGTCGACTTAAGTTTTTGCACAAAAAATTGAATTAAAGATTCAATGGTGTGATTCAAGTTATTAAACATTATGCTCTTCAGCTTTTATATTTTTTAATATAGAAGTATACTATTTAGTAATGATTTATTACCATAAAAACAAATTTTAATGCAATATAATTGTTTTCACCATAGACTACATAAACTACACAACACATTTTATCCAAAGGATATCCTGCAGACATCATTTTCGGATATCGCAATATCAATATGACATCCCAAGATGGTCTCAATTATCCGGTAAATGCACAAATGTCTATCTATGTGATATCTCATGGATATATTAAATAACATCCAGAGGATATCTGATGAGCTCAAGAAATATCGCAAGATATATTAATATAACACTGCCCTACAGCACGGTATATTGATGGAATATTGTTTTGCAAGATTGGAATATTCCGTATAATATTCCTGAAAGCTTGCAATAATATAGATATGTCAGTTCCCAAACGATATTTTGTACAATATTTCTGCAATAATGCTGATATATTTTCTGCTGCTGGTGAATACAATATTTATAAAATATTGCAGAATATTTCTTATTTTTTTTTATTTACTTCATTCATTCGGACATTTATTTGTCCGATTTTTGAACGATGAATCAGTTTAATATCTGAGTTCCCTGTGTTGGAATTGCATCAAAAAATACAACTGATAAAAATATTTAATTCTAATAGCCACTTTTTGCATACTTTATATAATTCTCGTGACAAAAATTAAATACAAGATAAATAGCGCATTGTGCGTCATATAGCGGTAAATAAAGGAACTATATGATTGCATTTATAATATATCAGTAATATTTTGCAATATATCTCCAATAAAATATTAACTTATAATATATGCACAATATTGCTGCAATATTCGTAATATGGCGCAATATTGAAATATTTATGCAATATTTTAGCAATATTTCGTGCTGTAGGAGACTCGATATCCTATAAATACCTGTGTCCTACACGATATTTCTTGGATTTATCTCACGATATCTTATTGGAATATTCTGGATATTACTTATCGAGTTGCCTCTGGGATTGTATTTAAAAATCTGGGACAATTTGAAATATCCTCAGAATAAAGTGTGCTGTGTGGGATATGAGTCGTTTTTCTGATGATCGACTATAACAACATGTAAAACATTTTTGACGTCCGAAAAAACTATTATTAATGTACAAAAGCTGCTTTTTGGCATCAATTTCAATTATACATAAAATAAAACAATAATTAATTTAAAAGAATCCAATAAACACCACATGACTTTTTGGAGGACTCATCTTTTTAAAGAGCTCTTTAAGGTTTACCTAAAGCTGTCAAATTAACATCTTTTTGGTGTCTTGCATGCAAAAGATAATTTTCTGAACACTTTTGAAAGATGACTTTTTTATCATTTTAAAGAAGTTGTCAAATTGATGACTTTTAGAGCACTTTTTAAAAATGACTTTTTTGAGTATTAAAAAGTGCTATTTAAAGACATCTTTTGTAAATTGTCTTCAAAAAACCTCTATAAGACATTAATTAGAGAACTTTTGTTATAGCTAACAAAATGCAGTTTTCCACGCTTTTAATTATATTTATTGTGTGTCGTGCACACAATTTTAGCCGCGCATATACATTAAACGTACATTGTTATTATTTTGGTAAGTATATAATTAATTTTTAGTAAATTATTTATTAAATATATATCATATATATGTATACAAAATCACATTCATACATTCTAACCTGTACAGGTTATCATGATAACCTGTACAATTATAATTTTTATAATGTTATCAATCACTTTTATAATTTATTAAGTATTTTTTATAAATTTTACTATAATTTGCATTTAAAGTTCAAGTCAATAAAGGACTGTTCTAGGTACAAAAGAACGAAAGTCATCAAGCAGCAAAAACACATGTAATAATTAATTATCAGATATGATGAATTTGATTGAAATACCCAGTTGCATTCTAAAATTATAACTTCTTGAAGTAGAGTAACGTTCGATTAATCAATCAAGACAAAAGAAAAAGAAATTCTTTGTCAATTGGTCAATTAAATACTACTTACTCCAAAAAGTAAATTTTGGAATGTGATCCGGATAGAACGCTCCGTTGCTTTAGAAAATGTTATAAAAAATTAAAACCCTATTTTTGAAACCTTATTTGTTCAAAATTTCATTCTTTCTGTATTTTATAGGATGCCGCCACGTATTTTTTGTCACAACCACAGACATTTTTTTATATTTTGCTGGACCCAATACTTCGAAACGTGCCAACGTGGACAAAAATACATTGCTGCAACGTTCGAGCAACGTGTCGTGCTATCTGGGTATTATTCATTTAATCATTCCATATATTAATAAATAAATTATGTATCTAAAATTTTAATTTAGTAGACTTTATTATTTTTAAAATGTCGGAGAGGAAATCATATTTAAAGCTTTCAAATAAGCAAAAAAAAGACGTCTTGAAAGCTTTTGAAAATTGTATAAATGAATTACTTTGTGCAAATAAAAACAGATTAGAATCAAATATCGTTTTAGAATCAGTAGCTTCAAATAATGATCCTGAAGCAGATTTATCTCCTGATGTTTTTTGTTTTGATAATCTTCAGTCATCTAACAGTTATTGTAGTAATTTAGTTTCGGAGAATGGATCTAGTTATGTACAAATTCCTGAAAATAATAAGGCTGATCTTGATAATTATTCTTTTAATAATGATAATTTCACTTACATTAATGATTCAGATAGCAATTTTTCACATGTTGATTCTGATGTTTCAGATGATGAGTTTGAACATTTTGATTTATGTAATGACAATAATGTAAATCCAGATTTTAGAGTAGATAATGCAGACAAAGAATCAGATTTAACAAGTTTTTTACATCATTGGGCTATAACGTATCAAATTAGACAGAATGCTTTTACTAGGTTGCTTCATGGCTTAAAAAAATACGGACATGATGATTTGCCTAGCGATGCAAGAACTCTTTTGCATACTCCAAAAACTACTACAATTTCTTCTATTGAATCAGATTTATATTCCCATTATGGCTTAAGAGAATGATTACTCAATCAGTTGAAATGTTTTAATAAAAAGAAATTGCAAAAGACATCGCTCTACATTTAAATATTGATGGCTTGCCTCTTTCAAAAAGTTCTTCGAGTCAAGTATGGCCAATTCTTGTAAAAATAGTAAATTATCCTTACTTGTGATCTGTTTGCAGTAGGTATTTTTCATGGCAATCATAAACCAGAAGATGTAAATTTATTTTTAGGCCCTACAATTATGGAGTACTTAGAATTAAGTACTACTGGCTTTATTTTTAATAATCAGCGGTATAAGGTTTTCATTAAGTTGTTTACTGCAGATACGGTTGCAAGGAATCAAATTTTGCGTTTTCCTCCACACAATAGTAGGTGTGGTAAATGTATACAGATAGGAAAAACAGTGCAGCATAGACGAATCTTTTTGGAAAACGATTCACCTTTAAGAACTGATAATGATTTTAGAATAGATGTTCCGAATCAATATAAAAATTTAATATCTCCTCTTGAAGGTATCGGAATGAGTTTAACAAATCAAGTTCCTCTCGATCCGATGCATTTGATTGATGAAGGAGTAGGAAAAAAACATTTAAGCTTTTGTTAAACTTACATGGTAATAGCAATGAAGATGCTTTGAAAAGAATTAAAAATATAAATGATCAATATGTTTCTTTTAAAGAATGGGTGCCATCCGATTTCGTACGAAAAACACGTACTTTAAATGAGTTAGATAGATTCAAAGCAACTGAATTGCGAATGGTTATTTTGTATACAGCACCAGTTGTATTTCAAAATACCATACCTAATGAATTTATGCTTCACTTCAATGTATTAAATTGTGCATTACGTATATTATACGATGCAAAAATGAGTACATAAGAAACAATCAGTATGCAAAAGATTTATTGATTTATTATGTAGAATGTATGAAAAATTTTTTGGACAACAGCATATTGTTTACAATGTGCACAATTTAAGGCTGTTCTTCCGAATGGGACACTTCGAGTCAGGGTTGGCATGTTTTAAACAATTTGTTTAAAACTGTTTGATTAAAACATGTTTAAAACAGTGGACACTGTTTTAAACATTTTTGTTTTAAACAGTTTTGAACTACTGTTTAAAACTGTTTAAAACATTGCAATTAAAACATATGATTATTTGAAAAAGAAACTGTAAAGAAAAACAAAAACAAACAAAAACTAATAGACGTGCAAAACTAATGTTGCAAAAAGGTTTTTGTTTTAATTTTTTTAGTTTTTTATCTATATTTATATGTAACATATAGATATAAAAATATAAATATAAATAATGAAATAAAAATAATAAGATAAGTATTAAGTTTAACAGAATATTTATTTTTGGACATTAAATATATTAAGTAACAATCAATATAATTGAATATATTAAAGACTACTTATAAATTATAAAGCTATCTGCACAAACTATTAAAATCTAAATTATAACACATTGCATTTTACATTTTATCTATTGCAAATAATTAAATAATGTTATTCCTTTAACTAAAAAAATAATAAACATTTAAGTACGAAAAAATGAACGGTAACAATAACATATTGAAATTGGGAATTGCATTGCAGTCATTGCATATTGGGTATTTTTTTAATACCTACTTTTATAAATTTAATTAAAATTAATAACTCAAAATAAAATAAAGAATATATAATTTTATATATTAATAAAGAATTATTACTCAACTAACAATAAGTCAAACGTTACAGTATTAACATTTTCTTTTAACGCAAGCCACCATGTTATCGGTTTAACATTTTTAATGGATTCCTCAGAAAAAAGACGCGAGTGGTCGAACATTACATTACGATTACGGTTACATTACATTACGATTACACAGATCAAAGCTATCAAGTGTTTTTTTTGCTTGTTTAAAACATGTTTTTTTTGTTTAAAACATGTTTAATTCTTACTTTACTTAAAAACACGTATAAAATAAAAAAAACATGTTTTAAACAAAAAAATCAATGTTTTTTGTTTAAAATGAAAAAAACAAGTTTTTTGCCAACCCTGCTTCGAGTTGAGGGCAGCCCTTTTGCGTACTGAAAGTAGATACCAAAATAACGTATTATATAAAATTTCAGTCGCGGCAAATTATTTTTTCAAATGTTTTTATTTAAAAAAATTTTCTTTAAAAATTTTAAAAAATTGGACACCGCACGTGCGAAGATCCACGCGCTGCCTACGGGGAGGGTGCGGGAGGGGGGCCGAAGGCCCCCTTGCACCCCCCCCGTGTGTGTGTGTGTGTGTGTGTGTGTGTGTGTGTATAGGGTAAAGGTACCTATTATGAGATACCATTTACATTTTCTTAATTATTTCCAAAATATATGCAATTAGGAAAGTATTTATATACTGTTTTTAATCGTCATTTCATGTAGTTTTAGGAATCCTACTTCAATAAGTTATATCTCGTTCGAATTTTAATATACATAGGTTTGTTTAAAGTAAGTCAGTTTTTGTATCAAAACCAAAATGTCTCCTAATAAGAGATACTAGCTGATCCTAATATGAGATACTGTCTCATATTAGGTAAACTTAGTTTCATTTTTATTAACATTAAAAATAAAAGACATATAGATAAAAATAAATGTTTTTATTATTACCAGTCTTAATTTTAAACCTTTTACAATGTTATATCTTCAGAACCAACAATACAATTTAAAAATATAGCTTTAATTATATTATTTGTTAAACTTATATTTATAAACTCTTGTATAAAAATGTCAAAAAATATGAAGGTAGATACTTATATCAAACAAAAAACTATCCTTAGAAAAGAAAAATAATCTCATATTACGAGACCTTCGGTATCTCTTATTAAGAGCTTACCATTTGACCGAGATTCAACAAAAAAACATTTTGTTTCACTTATAAAACACTATAATGTGCACAGCAGAGAATTCTCTGCTTTAACCAAAAACACAAACTGATAATTATAAAGTATTAATACTGTTATTGAGTTTAATTGAGATTTTACTTTTAGGTAAAAACTGTTGAAAAAATGATTTGCCGCGGTTGAAATTTTATGTATTATGTTGTTTTGGTATCTATTTTCAGTACGCTAAAGGGCTGTTCCGAACTCGAAGTGTCTCATTCGGAAGAATATCCCAATTTAATTCATCTTCCTGATGATGTTTTGCGATTTGAACCATTAGATGGTTTTAGTGTAATAGATTTCGAAAATTATTTACAAGTTATAAAAAAATTAGTCAGGAAAGGATCGTATGTTTTAACTCAGATTATGAATAGAATAAATAAGAAATCACAATTTAGAACTAATGTCAGACATCATTCTATTTCTGTAGGTCATTCAGTTTTGACAAAGTATAGTTCAACAACTCCCTGAAGGCTATACAAGACCTCACAGGGCTATTGAATTTTCTAATTTTGTTTTAACAATTGCAAAACCAAATAATTGTTGTTACCTCACAGATGGAAGCGTCGTTGTAATTAGAAATATCTGCTTTTTAATGAAATACCAGTCATTCTCGGGTATAAGTATATTGATTGTGTTAGTATCGATAATTATCCAATAGATTCTCGTTTATTAAATATATGCAAGGCAAAGACTTTTTCTAATGAATTTCAAGTATGTCCCGTTGAAGTTATTTCTAAAAAAGGCTTTCGAATCTTCTCGCGTGGATACTTTTATATTTTTTCTCTTTTTCATTGCAAATCTTAAATTTTTTTATTAATAATTTATATTTATATTTCATTATTTATATTTCACATTGTATCTCATAAATAATATGCGTTATACAATAATAGATAAAAAATACTCGCATAGTGTCATAAATTTATTAATTTGATAAGATCTTTTCAATTAAAAAAAAACCATTAAACATTATATCAATTATTAAAAAATAAAAGTATATGGGGCATTCTACGCCAAATCAATGACTTTTTTCCCCGACCATTTTTGCTTCATTTTTTTTATGTTTTTGTATTAATTGAAAGTAGCTTCTATGAATTTTTTAGATTTTTATCTCTACCGATTTCCGAGTTACACATTTTTTTAAAAATTGATTTTAACAATTTCCGAAAATTTCAAATATTTATAACTTGAAGAAAAATTAAAATATTGTCATTAATAAGGTAGTAATTTTTTGTCTTTGAATGTATTTTTCAAAAAAAATATTGAAAAAATAAAAAAAAATTTTTATAGTGTTTTAGTTAATTTAACCGAAATTATTTTATTTTCCTCAATGAGATTCCTTCAATTTTTTTCAAAAAAATGTATATCATTTTAGACTTAAAAACAAAATTTTTGAGCTTTTGGCGAAGAGGGGATTCAAATATTTTCGATATTTTAAGACTATTTATCGATTTCTTTTCAATTTTTTTTTTCAAAAATCGCATTTTTTGGTATTTTACGCCACTCTGATTTAAAAAATAAGTATTTACAAAATTAATAGACACTTATTTTGAAGTACTAAAGGATCAGAAAACGAAAATTCCAATATATTAAAAAAATTAAAAATATTGGAATTTTCTTTTTTCCTGACACTTAAAACCTTTAAAACTTCAAAATAAGTGCCTGTTAATTTTGTAAATACTTATTTTTTAAATTGGAATGGTGTAAAATACCAAAAAATGCGATTTTTTAATCAAAATATTTAAAAAAAATTGAAAAAAAATTAAAAAACAAATCGAAAAATAGTTTTAAAAAAACGAAAATATTTGAATCCCCTCTTTGCCAATAATTCTAAAATTTTGTTTTTAAGTCTAAAATAATATACATTTTTTTGAAAAAAATCAAAGGGATCTCATTGAAAAAAAAAAATAATTTTGGTTAAAATTGATTAAAACACTATTAAATTTTCTTTTTTAATTTTTTGAATATTTTTTTCAAAAAATACATTCAAAGACAGAATAAATGACCATCTTATTAATGACAATATTTTTATTTTACTTATAAATATTTGAGATTTTCGGAAATTGTTAAAATCAATGTTTTAAAAAAATCTGTAACTCGGAAATCGAAAGAGATAAAAATCTAAAAAAATTCATGGAAACTATTTTTAATGGATACAAAAACATAAAAAATGAAGCAAATAAAAAATAGTCGGGGAAAGAAGTCGTTGATTTGGCGTGAAATGTCCCATATATATTTATAAAAATAATAAAATATAAATAATATATGATTATAAATATATTAATACTTTGTTGATAGACAAAGTTTTTAAAGAGAAACATTTGTTTTATATTCCGAATCTTAATTAATTATATGTCTATAATGACACATGTAAATTACAAAAAACAATATAAATTGGCTGTGTTCCGAAATTCGTTGCCAGTACTGGAAATCTACAGTTTACGTTATGTATATTTTGTAGATTTTCAATACTGGAGGTATTTCGAAACACAGCCAAACAAAAATGACATGAAGTTGATTTACATTATCTTTTTCAGATACTATATATATATAACATATGCTGCGTTTCGAAATTCACTATAAGTTCTAAAAATGTAGAGTTCACATCACGTAGGTATATTATATAGTTACATTGGCTATGCGAGCCAAATGTGGATGTCAGTACATATACTTCCAATGAAAATAATTTTTTCGTTGGAATTTTTAATTCATTGTGCACGAGGCACGAATTTTTGCTTGGTACTTATGCCAAGACTTTATTTAGGAATAATCTCAATTCGAGATTTTAATTTCCCGAATCCCCTCTAATCCCCTTACAGAATTATAGGCGAGAAAAATATAGATCCGAAAGTCGCGGAATCGGGAATCAGAATTATAGGCGAGAAAAATATAGATCCGAAAGTCGCTGATTCCCGATTCCGCGACTTTCGGATCTATATTTTTCTCGCCTATAATTCTGTAAGGGGGTTAGAGGGGATTCGGGAAATTAAAATCTCGAATTGAGATTATTCCCAAATAAAGTCTTGGCATAAGTACCAAGCAAAATTCGTGCCTCGTGCACAATGAATTAAAAATTCCAACGAAAAAATTATTTTCATTGGAAGTATACGTACTGACATCCACGTTTGGCTCGCATAGCCAATGTAATTTTCATTATTCATATTTAATATACAGCGAGCGTTTATAAATTCATATATTATATAGATTTCAAGTATTGATAAGAAATTTCGAAACGCAGCTCTCTAGTAAAACTGTGATCGCGGAGCAATTGATTTTGTGCAATTAAGTACACAATAATCTTTCGCAAAATGTTAAAAAGAAAAAATAAAGAAAATACATGCATGAGAAATTATGTAAAAAAAACTAGTAAGTTTTTATTTAAGGGTCGGCGCAGGAGACCCAGGCCACAGTATACTTATATACAGTAGGGACACTGCGTCGGAACCTTTGATCTTTTTCAGCTGACCTTTCAGCAGTCCGCCATGTCTTTAGATTGCAGCACCGTATCAATATTTTTGTTGTACCCATTACTATTAAAACAATTTTGCGCGAAATATTTTCGATATATTATTTTATAGTCATTTTTTCTGAATAAAAATTAAATATTGCATAAAACGCGAAATCAAAATGATAGTATTGTAGTTTTACAGATTATATTTTACTATAAATGTAATCACAGTAATGGAGTTATTGGGTTCTTTATGTTGAACGGGATTGGCATGACTTATAAAAATGGTCGCTTACGATGCGCAAGCAAATCTGCGCGGCTGATTTGAGAACAAAGTCTGTCCCTACTGTATGTAAGTATACTGTGCCCAGGCAAACTCCGAATTGATGTTGGAGACCTCGCGCGGTGACAACGCGAAACTCCGGTTTCAGTGTTGCCAACGCTGAGAAATAATTCCCAGACTTTATGTAGCGGTGTATGTCTGTACACGTACACACCATTGCATTGCTCACGCGGACGCACGGTAGAGAGACAAGGATCGATAATCACGTTATCCTTGTTCCTCTACCGTGCTAATCACGTGACATGCTACACGCGAGATACGGCCTGAAAATGCTTTCTGGCCTTCTGTAGCAGAAGGCAGGAATGTAGCAAGGCTAATAAGCACCCACTTTTTGTAAATTTTATATATGCTTATGCACATATGTGCGTATATATAACAAATAGTATCAAAAATTTATATATATGTCTCCAAATTGTACAATGATAAATAATAATGATAAAATAATAATTCGCAGAGTGAACTAATATACAACATGTAAGACACGGGCGCTTATTAGACTTGGCAATTTATTGCTTTTTCACTTCTACTTTTTTATCGATATTTTATGTATCGTCAGCGCGATAGAGAGACAAGGAGAGAACGAGTATTTTAATTCTTGTCTAACATGTAATGGCAATTGTAGATTTATAGGCTAACAAATGTATTACTTAATTACTTTTTGATTATATTGATGTTACTGTATAAGAATACTTGCTCCATATAAATCGTGATGTAAAGAACATACGAGTAACATATTATAAATAGCTCAATGCAAGGTGTTCGGTCTATCACCCTGAAGACTCAAGTTCAAGTCTATCAATATGATTTTTTTTATAATATATTAGAATATATAAAAATTATTTTAAAAAATATATTTTTAAAGGCGATTAACTTTAAGAATTTTCAAATATTGAAAATATCAATTATTTTACAACTATCATATACATAAAAATGCAAAATAATTCCGTGAATAAATTATAATGTATCCTGTAATAAATCAATAACTAATATATATATATATATATATATATATATATATATATTGATTACTGATTTAGAGAGATAGATTTATTATTGGATTAATTTATTTACCGAATTTTTTGCATTTATATATACAATGTGTTTGTAGTTGTAAAATTATTGAAATATTTTCAATATTTAAAAATTCTTAAGTATCGCCTTTAAAAATATATATTTTTAATAATTTCTATATATTCCAATAATAATAAATATAAAAAAATATATATATACCGATAGACTTGAACTCCAGTTTTCTGGGATAGACCGAACACCTTGCATTGAGCTATTTATATGTTATTCATAAGTTCTTTATATTATTCTTTATGCAGCTGATATTTTTATACAGTAACATCAATATATAATCGAAAAGAAATCAAGATAACACATACTTGTCAATATATATATATATATATATGATTGACAAGTATGTGTCCTATATATATACATATATATAGGAGAATGTGGAAATAATCGACCAAACTAGCGTGTAGATAATTTTATTCCATATCACGACGTTTCGACCATGTGGTTGTGGCCCTTATCGAGTGATAAAAAACAATTTTAATTTGAAAGTGTCTTTCAAATTAAAATTGATTTTTATCACTCGATAAGGGCCACAACTACTTCTCAATCAGAGGTTAGTAATACCTCAACGGAGGACTGTAATGCTAATAATCCTTTGGTAGCGCAATTATGCTCACTAATAGCTAATCATCTAAAATTACAACAGGAACAAGCTGTTTTCCAACAAGAAATGCATAGGCAAATTCTATCAGCCATTTATGATAACAAAACTCCTCCGCAGAACAACAATGTGATAGATAGTCATCCCACCACATCCCAGGACAATAGAAATAACTCTCCGCAGACATTACAAACTGTTGAGAATTTTTCTACGTTGTCAACAAACGCTACAAAATTCTTATCGTCTCAAATATCTAACTTCGGAGGCACCGATCAAGAAAATGTGAAAGTGTGGATCGAGAAAATTGAAAGTATCGCAGACGTCCATGGTCTACCACCTGTAGCGAGATTATCTGCAGCTACTTTTAAATTGAATAAGGTAGCAAGAAGATGGTTTGACATCAGCCCTGGTTCTATTAATAGATCTTGGATCGACTTTAAGACAGCAATAATACGTCAAAAGAAGAATATTATTCAGCGAAGTGATGAAGAAAGCAGATGATCGGAAGTGGCTGCATTATAAAGAAAGTTTCCAGAACTACGCAATGGAAAAAATAACAATCCTCCAATGTCTCAAGCTACCCGAGGACAGCATCATTAATTGCCTTATTGACGGCATTATAAATATTTCCATTAAAAGTGTGGCCGCATCAATCGTCACAAGTAACATTGACGAATTCCTGGAACAAATGCACCACATCACTACTACTTGTAGTACTTCTTGGAAGAAGTCACCAACTTCCAAGCCAAAATTTGAAAAAGCAAAACCAGAAGATAATTGTTCTACTAAAGCAGACCAGCAATTGAAGACAGGAAATGAAACCTTTTGTGTCTACTGCCGTGCAAAAGGTCACATGAAAGAAAATTGCTACAAGCTCAAAAAGAAGAACCAACCACAAAAATCATCCCTATCAGCAGCAGTTTCTTAAGTCACATCTATCGATGAGGCAGCAAACCAAGTACCTGAGGCAATTGCGTTCGTCGATGCCAGTATAAATAGAAAAATCGTAACGGACTGCGCGTTAGTTAAGGTAACAAAGCTTAATAATACAAATTGTGATCTGTTAGCTCTCTTGGACACCGGTAGTCCTATTTCATTCATTAGTTCAATCGTTTATAAAAAATTTAAAGAAAATGGTCATTCCATTACATCTACTAATTTATCTTACAAAACGGTTAATAACACATCTATTAATATTAGCGGTATTTTAAATACCAATATAAAATTGCAACTTCTTTCAAATTTTGATGCTTCTATACAATTACACATCTTAAATGGTTTATTATCATCAGCAGACATTATTAGACGCGATTTTATAGAAAAGCACAAAATTACAATCATTATTAACCCTTGTTCAAAGGAATCCGAAAATAGAGTGCAATTATTTTCAGAAGTAGCGTCAGCTGATGTAATAGAAAATACGTCAGATAATATCAACACATTATTTAAAGAAGTGACAATTGACTTTAATCAAACGACTAAAAATCAATTAATTAATATATTTCAAGAAATAGAAAATACAATTACGCCGACTGTCAACGATGATTATTCAGTTAAGATTAATCTCAAAGACGAATCTATTTATGCGTTTCGACCAAGATGTTTTGCATGGGCCGAGCGTCTTCAAATTCGAGAGATCATACAAGAATTGTTAGAAAAACAAATCATTAAAGAAAGCAGTTCATCTTATTGTTCACGAATAGTCCCAGTAAGGAAAAAGAATGAATCCCTGCGGTTATGCATAGATCTCACTAAACAATAAAGTAATTAAACAAAAATTCCCTTTTCCTATCATTGAGGATTTTCTCGCACAACTGAGTAATAAGTCCATATTTACATTGCTCGACTTGAAAGATAGCTTTCATCATATTAAGGTTCACCCAGACTTTACAAAATTCTTCGCATTTGCCACCCCAGATGGGCAATATGAGTTTGTCAAGCTTCCATTCGGTTTCTGCGAAGCACCAGCCGAATTTCAAAGGCGATTAATATTTATCTTACAGCCTTAATTAAAGAAAATAAAATAATGGTATACATTGATAACATCCTCATCCCTACATCTTCTATTCGAGAAAATTTAGACATTTTAAAACAAGTCTTACTTTTATTGAAAAGTTATTTTTCAATTAATTTTCAAAAATGTAAATTTTTTAAAACTAATACTGAATATCTCGGTTACAACATTACGCCTGAAGACATCACTTTAAGTTCACGCCATGTGAAGGCAGTTCAAAAATTTCCTCAGCCCAGAATAATAGTAGAAGTTCAAAGATTTTTAGGACTCACTAATTATTTTAGAAAATTCATCAAAGATTATGCGATTATCGCTAAACCGTTACAAAATTTACTAAAAAAGAGTACTAATTTTAAATTCGATGAACCGTGTTTAATAGCCTTCAATACACTCAAAGACAAACTCACATCATCCCCAGTTTTAAGACTTTATAACCCCAGCCTACCATGTGAATTACATACGGATGCTAGCGCTGTGACGGTTGCGGGTATATTATTGTAAAAGCAAGATTCAGGAAAATGGGCACCAATCGCGTTTTACAGTCAGTTTACCAACAAAGCGGAATCCCGCTACCATAGCTTTGAGTTGGACACTCTAGCTATAGTTAAATCTATACAAAGATTCCACATTTATTTATATGAAGTGGAATTCACAGTGGTGACTGACTGTCACGCTCTAGTGTTTGCAATCGATAAAGCCGACATTAATCCGCGTATAGCGAGATGGACCTTTAAATTACAAAATTACAGATTCAAAGTAGTTCACAGAGAAGATCGCCGAATGATGCATGTAGATGCACTTAGCCGAATAGTCGCGTTTACAGAATCCTTTACTTTAGAAAAAGAACTTAAATTCAAACAGTTACAAGACGGTAACATCAAACTTATCGCTGAAAAACTAGAAAATGAAGAAAACCAAAAATTCGAGCTTATTAATGGACTAGTTTTCAGAAAAACCTCTCTTTGTAATACCAGAATCAATGGTATCAAATATCATTCGCATTTACCATGACAATATGTCACATTGCGGTATCGAGAAGACAAGTAAAGGTATATTATCTAATTATTGGTTCCCCTCCATGCAAAAAAAATCCAGAAACATATCGATAATTGCTTGCCATGTTTGTTAGCAAACGCTTCTGTAAATACTCGCGAAGGCGAATTTCAAATAACCGACTGTCCTGTTTTTCCTTTACAAACGATACTCATTGACCACTTTGGTCCTATAAATCAAACAGAAGAAGGATTCAAGCATATTTTACTAGTAGTCGATGCGTTTTCCCGCTTTACATGGTTATACCCAACAAAATCCACCGGAACTAAAGAAGTTATAAAGAATTTAAACAACCTTTTTGACACATTCGGTAATCCTCAATTCCTAATTTCCGATAGAGGTACGGGGTTTACATCCCAAGAATTTACTTTCTTTTTACAACAAAAAAATATTACTCACCGGTTGATTGCAGTGGCAGCCCCTTGGGCGAATGGATTGGTGTGGAACGCATAAATAGATTCCTAAAATCATCTGTGCGAAAAATTGTAGAAGACCAACAATCGTGGAATCTACACCTAAGCGCAATTCAATATACCATGAATAACACGTTTCATGCGGCTCTAAAGGCTTCTCCTTCTAAAATTCTATTAGGCTACGAATTAAGAAATCATTCCGACATAGATCTAATTAGATTTCTAGACAAAATAGCGAAGAGCGAGCTAGATCTAGAAATTGATCGCGTAACTAAACGTAAAATAGCCATAAAAGCTACAAACGGTATTAAAAATATAATAAACTATAATAAGGCATATTACGATGAGAGACACAAAACACCTTCAAAATATAATCAAGGTGATTATGTCCTTATCCGAAACACAACTTTGAAACCTGGTTAAGAAAAAAAACTAAAAGCTTTATACAAAGGGCCATACTTAGTGGCTAAAGTCCTTAATAAAAACAGGTATGTTATAACTGATATACCAGGGTTCAACATATCGCAAACCCTACAATTCTATACTATCTCCAGATAGAATGAAACCGTGGGTTAAGCCTATAATCCAACCTCCACAGATAGATACATAAGAAATTCGGATGTTATAATACATATATATACAAATTTTATACGAACATAAATATAAGCTACTATATATTAATCATTTCCCTCACAGCACCGAACATTGCAATAAGATTCTAGGGAGGTTACAACCTTATACATTTAATGATCATGTTAATGGTATATATCATTAACCTTACAATATAATCTTACTTTAAAATATTGTCGGAAGATAAATGGAGCCTTATTTCAATATTTCAATAATCTTACGCGTAATCATCTCATTTCTTGTGTAATGCTGATATATATATATTACAAAATCATAAAATATCTTTTAAAATATTAATTAAATTTGATGTGTGCATATTTTTATATTTTCAAAATTATTTATTCATTAAAAAATTAAATTAAATTATAAAGATATAAAATATATTATAAAATATTTTATTTTAATATATTGGATGATTGCAAAAGTTCGTGCCCGATTTGAAGTTATTACCACCATCTATGCAAATCGGGCACGAACTTTTGCAATCATCCAATATATTATAATATAAATAAA
This sequence comes from Prenolepis imparis, assembly GCF_030444845.1. Taxonomy (NCBI): domain Eukaryota; kingdom Metazoa; phylum Arthropoda; class Insecta; order Hymenoptera; family Formicidae; genus Prenolepis; species Prenolepis imparis. Next base: position 15,817,555 of record NW_028141164.1, read on the forward strand.
TTAATATTTGTCTGTATTATTTTATGCTTGATAAATTTTCAATATTTTATAAGAGTTATATAATTTATAATTATTTTATATTTACATGCAAAAACATTTTATTTTGTGTTAACTTTGTTACTTAAATTGCGCGCTAATAATTATTAAACGCGCCAATAATTACGGTCACTGACCTACTTCCGCCTCTTTCTCTAACGATATTCGGACAAGCCACCCACGTGTGTCGAGTGAGAAATCGTATTGTGCATTATTTTGAGGTGTGTGCATCTCTTCAACTCATCTGTGCATCTCTTCAACTCATCAGTTGGTCAAAAAAACTGGGTAATATATAATAATTATTATATAAATAATTATATAAATTTATGTATATTAAGAGATTAAGTTAGATTAGGTTAAGTCATCGTACTTCAATAGTTATAATATAATATTTATTATAATTATTTATTTATTATAAATATTTTATTATTTTATTATAAATATTATTATTTATATTAAGTACTTTCATTATGAATAGAACACACAAATATAAAATATATTCTAAGGGTCATCTTAGGCGTTTGGCTAAATTAGAGGCAGATTCATATTCTTTTATTAGTAGAAGTTTATTACAGGCACAAACTTCGCCTTGCAGTAGTGACAATTCAATAGATATAGAATGTAATGAAGATATTACAAAAATTAGTAATATAGATAATGATAACATATCACCAAATCAAGACAATGTAGGTGACGACATAGAGCAACCGAATTTAATTGAAGATATGTATTATTGAACGAGTCTATAGAAGCAATTAGTACAGATGATAATAATTTTTATTCTGAAATGAGTAATGATGAGTCTTTAAATGAAAATGTTAATAATTTCGAAGAATCTTTAATTGCATGGGCAATGAAATATGGGATCACACACTCTGCGCTGACACCACTGTTGAAAATTTTAAATACTTTTACAAATACTAAGTTTCCGAAAGACTCCAGAACTCTTTTACAAACTCCTAGAAATACAAATGTGATTGAAATGGGCAATGGTCAATATTGTCATTTTGATATTGAAAGTATTGTGAAAAAAATGATAACTGATATAAGAAAAATAAGTGATATTGCTGTACTAGATTTGTTAATAAATATTGATGGCATGTCTATTTCTCGGTCTTCACTGGTTGTTTTTGGCCTATTCTTGTATCGGAAAATCTATGTGGTAAAGTATATGTTGCAGGACTGTATGATGGATATACAAAACCGAAAGATCCCAATGAATTCTTACAAAAATTTGTGTCTGATATAAAGCCATTAATAACAGCAGGATTCAATTACAATGGAAGAACAGTCAAAATAAATTTAAGTGCATTGATTTACGATACACCAGCAAAATCATTTATTCTTTCAGTAAAAAGCCATACAGGATTCTTTAGCTGTACAAAATGTACCATAAGAGGTGAATGGCATGGACGTATATGTTTTCCTGGAGTAAATAAAAATATCCCTTTACGTACTGATTTAGAAATGATAGATAATAAATATATGGGAGAATACCAGCAAGGAGAATGCATGTTAAAGGAAATTGACAATTTTAGATTAGTTTCTTGTGTGCCACTTGATTATATGCATTTAGTGTGTTTAGGGGTGATGCGAAAATTAATAAGTTTATGGTTAAAACATGCATTTCCAAAAGTAATAGCCAATACCTTTTGTAAACGAATTTCTCGACTGCTCAAAAATATAAGATCAACAGTTCCATTAGAATTTAATAGAAGACCTAGATCTCTGAATGATTATAAGCAATGGAAAGCTACGGAATTTAGAACTTTTCTTTTAAATTTAGGGCCTATTGTTTTAAAAGATATATTAGACAGAGACATGTATAACAATTTTTTAACACTTCACATTGCTATTTCAATATTATGTAATCAAACTTTTTGTAAGGAAGATTATTATTTAGATTATGCTGAAAATTTATTGAAACACTTTGTTAATTCTTTTGCAAAATTATATGGTAAAGCACATGTATCTCACAATATACATAATTTATTACATCTTGTCGCAGACGTAAGAAAATATGGAATATTAGATAACTTTAGTTGCTTCAGATTTGAAAATTACATGTCAACAATTAAAAAACTATTGAGAAAAGGAGACAAACCACTACAACAACTTTCAAGAAGATTCGGTGAAATTAAAAATATAAATAAAAAATTTAAAAAAGGGGTTCTGAATTATGATATAAGAGACTCTGAATTATGTTTAGAGAATAAACATTTTGATGGTTCTCTACCAAACAATATTAAGAATATTGAAAATCAATACAAAATTTTGCGCAATTCATTATATACAATTCGCTATAGTGATAAAAGAAATAATTGCTGCATATTAGAAAATGGAGAGTATATAGAAATAGAAAATATTATTCAGTGTAAAGATGAAACAATATTTGTGATTGGGAAAAAGTTATTGAACATAAAAGTTTTATATGATGTACCTATCCAGTCTTCAGTTTTAAAAATAAATATTGTGAATGAAAATTTTGAAAATCAAACTTTAAATGCATGGAACATCAATTACGTGGTAGCAAAAGCTTGGAAAATTCCGTATGACGAACAGTTTGTCGTATGCCCTTTAATAAATGTATTTAAAAATTAATATAAATATATGTGTATATAAATATATGCACGTGTGTATATTTTAAGATATAAATAGATTATACAATAGATAGAGTTAGAAAAATAGTTATAATTAATATTATTTACAGTTTTGTTTGTTTATTTTTATAAAATAAAATTATTTTTGGGTGGACTTCCAAATACGACCCACGCCCGATTGCTATGAATTTTTGTAGAAACATTGTAAATGATGTCAAATGAATGTCCTTAAGTGGATTTTCACCGATACAATCATTTAATGCTAAAAATATTAAAATAATGTTCTGTATAAATTATTGTCTATTTACGATTTACGAATTACGAAAGACAATATGGCTGATCATTTGTGTGAGTTTCTGTGGAGGCGAGATGTAAAAAAACATAAATTAGATCCATTTAAAAAATTAATTGAAGACATTAAAGATGTATATTCTGGCTAAAAAAAGAATAATATAAATTGTTTCTTGTTGACGTTTTCGTTCTGATATTCTATTTTTGTATTTCTTAGGATTCTTTATATATGTATATTGTATATCTTAGGACGCTTTATATATATTTGGTATTAAATGTGTTATGTTATTTGAATATATCTTTCTTGATTGTCTATTGGAATTCACTGTGTTTAGGCATATACTTTACAACGTGAAGCGAGATCCACCCTGCCTACCGGCGGGGAGGGTGCGGGAGGGGGTCCGAAGGCCCCCTTGCACCCCCCCCGTGTGTGTGTGTGTGTGTGTGTGTGTGTGTGTGTGTGTGTGTGTGTGTGTGTGTGTGTGGGTGGGTGGGTGTGTGTGTACCCATGTGAAAAGGCCCTATTCTATATAATTACCGACAATAATTTATATAGAAAGTTATTTTAATATTTTTAGCATTAAATGTTTGTATCGGTGAAAATCCGTTTAAGGACAATCATTTGACATCATTTACAGTGTTTCTACAAAAATTTATGGCAATCGGGTGTGGGTCGTATTCGGAAGTTTATCCTTTAACGTATTTAATATTACTATAATATTACTTTAATATTATTATAATATATTTAATAATATTTTATTTCCAGAACTTGGTAATAGTGCAAAATTAGGACCTGTACAAAAGGGTCTTCATTTAGGGGCTCCATTAATAAAAACTGGAGCAAAAATTTTACCTGCTCAGAAAAAAGAAACGTTATCAAATAATGTAATGATGAACGAGTAGCAGAACAGGTAGCAATGTAGTCCAAAACTGTTAATTTTAAGGAATATGTCAAATTAAAGATGTATAGTGTGTACATAGATATATAACTGCTGTATAACATGTAACTAACATGTACGTTACATGTAACATGTATGTTAGATACATGTTATACAACAGTTATTATATATTTGTGTTTGCTGGGCATCTAAATGTATAAGGTCTATCTCTAGATACATATATATATCTTCTTTTAATCTAATTTTTTAAAATAGCTTTTAGTGTACAAAAACTACCATCCAGCTTTTTGGTTTCCAAAGAAGATTTCCAAAAAGAAAACTCCATTCTAGTTCTTAATGGTCAACAATTAAATTTGCAACAAGTGCCAATTATTAATGATCAAGAGCTGAATAATATATACTATCGATTGATGAAACTGGTAAAAGACACATCTTAATATTGTAACAATAAAATTTATTTTTAAAAAGTTTATTTTCAAACATTTTTTTTCTATCGCGGTACCAATGTTATATTTCAAGAACCAATAGATGAGGAACTCTCTTTTTCTGAGGATATTTTTTCACAAAGCGATGATGGACACAGTACAGAGGACATTGAAGAAAATAATAGATCTAATGAACATGAAGATGAAAACATTGATAATGAAAATGAGCAGCATAATAATAACAATAATGACACTGTTATAAATAATGAGAATGATGAGTTACATGATGCTTTCCATAACAATCAAAAAAAAATTCAGAATTTGCTAAATTTCGAGCAATTGACGCATGTCACAGATAAATGTTGTCGTAAGTAAATTCTATTAACTCTGTCAATTTTTTATTCTATAAACTTTTTTATATTTATTAATAGAAACAATTTATAATTTTTTTTATTTAATATGAATTAAATTTATATAACATAAAATTTTTACAGTACGTTTGTAACATACATATATAATTAAGTTTAAAAAGTATTATTTGTCTCTTAAATAATAATTATAATATTTATAAATGAGAAATATTATGATCTTCTCAAACAATGTACTTATGAACTTGCTATTGACAAAATAACAAACAAATTGTTTAAGAAGCCTATAAAATTGTTACTATATAAAATTGTTATTTATAATTAATCTCATTGAACACATGAAAATCAATTAAACTAATATATTAATTAATTAATTATTTTATTACAGTTGCTTGTCGAGAAATACTCTTAATGCTACTTAAAAAAGAGATAAACTATTATTGATCATGAAAAATGGGTCACGACAAAATAATGATAACAATATGTAAGATGTGATTTGCCAGTCGAATTTTTAAACAAGGTTTAAGATTTTATTGACCAACACTGACTAAGACTAATTCTTATATTATAAGACTTTATTTGGGAATAATCTCAATTCGAGATTTATTTCCCGACTCCCCTCTAACCCCCCTGTAAAATTATAGGCGAGAAAAATATAGATCCGAAAGTCGCTGAATCGGGAATCGAACCCGAGACCTTTCGCTTGCCGGGAGACTGCTCTCACCAACTGAGCTATTCAGACCCTTCGATTCTATACTTTTCTCTGCCTTGATAAACAATTTCAATCAACACCATTATTAGGTCCAGGTGTGTAAATAACAATATGTAAGATGTGATTTGCCAGTCGAATTTTTAAACAAGGTTTAAGATTTTATTGACCAACACTGACTAAGACTAATTCTTATATTATAAGACTTTATTTGGGAATAATCTCAATTCGAGATTTATTTCCCGACTCCCCTCTAACCCCCCTGTAAAATTATAGGCGAGAAAAATATAGATCCGAAAGTCGCTGAATCGGGAATCGAACCCGAGATCTTTCGCTTGCCGGGCGACTGCTCTCACCAACTGAGCTATTCAGACCCTTCGATTCTATACTTTTCTCTGCCTTGATAAACAATTTCAATCAACACCATTATTAGGTCCAGGTGTGTAAATAACAATATGTAAGATGTGATTTGCCAGTCGAATTTTTAAACAAGGTTTAAGATTTTATTGACCAACACTGACTAAGACTAATTCTTATATTATAAGACTTTATTTGGGAATAATCTCAATTCGAGATTTATTTCCCGACTCCCCTCTAACCCCCCTGTAAAATTATAGGCGAGAAAATAATGATAATCCACTAAATGAACAAATACCAAGAAATATATTTGATCAACTTCAAATGTTACCGATAAATGAAGTTGATCAATTGCTTTTATTTGACCAAAAATTAATAAATCCTCTCTACCAACAGATGAGATCACAATTTGTAATAAAGTTATATACGTACATAGAGTTGAGAAATTACTTTTATTTATTTATAAAATAATTAAAAGTAATTTCTCAACTCTATGTACGTATATAACATATTCATATTAATTTTATTTATTTTTAGTTTACATCACCAAAAAATATGGTACTACTGATGCAGTAGTAAAAAGACGGATACAACTTTGGCTGCAAAAATATGGTGACCGCATAAAACTTAAATAAGAACAAGCTCGAAGGGATGAAGAGCAACGCCAAAAAGAATATGAACAAGAGCAACAATTATTAAATCGTGAAAGATAATCTAATTATAAAAAGACCAAGTTATTAATTTTAAGGTATTTGCAACTTTTATTAATGTTAGTTTACAGTTATTATTATGTCATTAAAAATGTGATATTACGCACTAACAATAAGTATAATAGTTAAAATGTTATTGTATTAGCAAACACAGATATATAACTATTGTATAAAGCCCGTATTAGACTATATGGATTGCAAATTGAACATTAAAGATTGGAATTTGACTAATCAGAATAAAAGGAACTAAAATTTCTTTGTTTTAATTTGTTAAATTTCAATCTTTAATCTCCAATCTCAATCTTCAATGCGTAGTTTGATACGGGTTTAACTGATATGCATGTTACATATAACGTACATATGTTAAATTCCCATTCATAAATGTAACATTAGTAATATAACATATATTACATTATAGTTATATTGTAATTATATTCTAGATAGCGCAGTGATTTATCAATATTATTGTAGAATGCTGAGAGAATTTTATTAGCTTTGGCACCTACAATATTGATGAATCACTGTGCTATCTGGGATATAATTATAATATATGTAACTACAATGTAAAACATATGTTATATTACTAATGTTATATCTATGAGTGAAAAATTAGAATTAACATGTACGTTACATGTAACATGCATATTAGTTATGTGTTATATACAACAGTTATACAGTGTTTCCGGATTAAATGACCAAACTTAAAATATGAAATCAGGATCTCATAACAAACAGAAATTTTATCTGGAAGTTTGCTCGCAAACGCTTCGTTGAAGAGATATTGACTTTTGAAGTTATAGTACTATAGGAATAATGTTGAAATAATTTAGATTTATCCTCTTTATTGTTTTACAGTAATCAATTTAATTTAATTAATAAATATTTTGTTCAAAATGATGACCTCCAGTTCGGAGACAAGCATTACACCTATCAATAAGAGAGCGAGTGGCTGACTGACATTGTGCGTCTGAAATTTCTTTGGAAAATTATTTGATACGAATGGATGGAATTCTGTTTACAGTGCAAAAACTGTTGTGTTTACACATAAGCTTGTCAATGACCTTCGATCTTCAAAACAAAAAAAAAGATATTTCGACATTATTCATTCCTATAGTTTTAAACTTCAAAAGTCAATATCTCTTCAACGAAGCGTTTGCGAGCAAACTTCCAGATAAAATTTTTGTTTGTTTTGAGGTCCTGAATTCATATTTTAAGTTCGGCCATTTAACCCGGAAACACCCTGTATATCTGTGTTTGCTGGAAATGTGATTTAGAATTATTTTGTTATGAATTCTTTTATAACTATATGTGAAACTATATGACTATATATAACTATATGAAACTAATTATAAGAAAGTACAAAATTCTACATAATAAATAATTTATAATTAAAATACTACGTTCTATTTTAATATTTATAAAATTAAAAAGAATTATAAAGAAACGTAAGTTAACTATATAATAATTATATGAAATTAAATGTATTACTGTTTACTTACTACTAATAAAAAAGTTGAATAAAACCAAAAGAAATGCTACAGAAATGGATTTACAATTTGGTTTGAAATAAATACATTTTTTCTGTTTATACGATTGTTTATTCTAATTCTGTTTCATTTTTTCCGATTTTATTAGATTAAAAAAAACATATATGTATATAAGTTAAAAAAACTAATCTTAATCTATGAAGGACAACATAGAGAGCTCTTTTTAGTTCTCTTAAAAGTTGACTTTTAGACAACTTCCGACAGAGGTTATAAAAATCGAAAGTGCTCTTATGGATGTCTGAAAGACTACTTTTGGGATAGATATTGGATATCTTTTAATTGCACTAAAAGGTTTCGTTTTGAATATCTTGAAAAACATTTTTTATCTTTAAAAAGTTATCTTAAAGAGTGGTTTAAGAGGACTTTTTGTTTATTGGAAAAACTACAACAGTTGTAGATTAATGTAATATAGAATAAAATAAATATTTATCCACCGAGATACTAAATTTAAAAAAAAATTAATTAATGTTTTATTTTATGTATAATTGAAATTGATGCTAAAAAGCAGCTTTTATATGTATATTAATATTAATTAATAATAGTTTTTTCTGACGCGCGTCAAAGATGTTTTACATGTTGTAGTCGATTGTCAGAAAAACGACTTAAATCATATCTAATGTAATCAATGGTGAAAACAATTATATTGCCTTAAAATTTGTATTTATATTAATAAATTATTACTAAATAATATATCTCTATATTAAAAAATATAAAAGCTGAGGAGCATAATGTTTAATAATTCGAATCACACACCGTTCAATCTTTAATTCAATTTTTTGTGCAAAAACTTAAGTCGATTTAAGGTGGTTCTTGCAGTACTTTGAAGTCACAAAGGCAACTATTGTTACTAGTGAAAAATATGAATGATTTAGTATGTAAAAATCAGCATACATTTAAATTAATTATTCCGTAAGGTTTTTTCTCATTGAACCGTCGCTATAAACTGAAAATATCAGAGCGAAATCATAAATTTGACTAGAGTTGGAACCATATATTTGGCAACGTCGCGATTTTAATGGCCGCCGGAGCGCCTGGTGTATCGTCATAACCAAACTGTCAGTGCGTGTAAACATGAGCGAACAGCCTCGACGCAAAGGTCGTTTCGAAACGAAACGAAAAATTGAATGGAAAAATAACATCGTCGCGGAAGCCAAGCGGAGAAAATTAACTCGCGAAGAACACGATAGCCAAAAATCGACGGTCAGCGAATCGTTAACATCACGAAAGTCGCAGAGGATATGTGGTGTCAGTGGTGTAACGCACCACTTTCGTTTCGACACATTGAAAATGAAACCGTATTAGGCTTGGCAAGCATTTTTCATGTACGGTGTCAGAATTGCCACATGATCAAAAGAGTTGATACCTCAAATCGGAAAAGAGACATTGACGATAATCGCACATGTTTATTTGACATTAACTACAAAGCTGCCTTAGGTAAGTAAATGGCCTCAAATTCTCTCTGATTCCCTTGTTAATAATCCACATTGTAAGAGTTATTGATGAAGGCATTGGGATTACGCAGTTGAACACTGTGCTCTCAACGATGAACATTCCAACGATCCATGCTACGTTGCCAAGCAGCCACTCAAGACGGCCGCCATGACTCTGGTGTCGTGTCGAAAGTTGCCAAAAGTTTGTCGAAAATTTCGCTTTATTTATATACGGTACGGTCAATCAGTTTGGTGTCGCGTCAGTATCTTTAGAAATGTTTATTGCGTCGATTGAACAGTTTTTTTGATTCGTTCATCTAGTCGAGAGGTATGAACGTATTCCATGAATGTGCGATCTGACCCTCCTTTCCCTATTATCACCATGTAAAATTGGCAAAGTTTTCGGACATATATCTCCGGAACCAAGCGGTAAAAAAATCCGAAATTTTTCAGACACACTCTAGAAACGTTAACCTTTCATTTGATATCAAATTTTCCGGGCTTTCTACATTTGACCTAAATGCAAGAACCACCTTAAGTCGTTTTTTGAGCAAACGGCTCATATACATTATATACAGAAATCTGAGCAAGTAACTGTGAACTCAACGCGCAATGACATCGACAGCGCGCTACTGACGCGCTGATGGCGGTGCGCCGTTGAAGCCGCGCAATACAAAATATTGTTCTAAGACCTTAAAATAGCTAGAACAATAGCAAAACTGAACAGATTTATTGTTTGGATGAATAGCAACACAATGGTAACCAAATTTAAAAAACGACTTAAGTCGTTCTTCGAGCGAACGGCTCATATGTATTGTTATAGCCCTAAATAGCTATAACTACTCAAATTGCATCCGCTTGACAACATGCGATAGCCGTGCAAAAATGCAAACACAGCGAGGCACGTGGAAAAATCCGAAAGTTACGAAAATGTAAGCGAAGCGAAGGAGACTTCGAATTTCCTTCGCTTGCACTCAGGGCTTTGATCGAGAGGGCCAGGCACCCCCTCTGATCAAAAGATTCCAAAATTCCGGTTATAAAACCGGACAGTAGACGCGCTCGCGGCAGTCGCAAATCAAGAGCCAAATTATAAGTAACGCCATCGCTAAGTTATATACATTTACATATAAATCGTCGAGTTTACTTAGTTACGCGAATGTCGCCGAACGACCGTAATCCGAAGTTATTCGAGATACAACGCGAGCGCGAGTACCCTAACGGAGATAGGAATTAAAATAAAAGTGTAAAACCAATTAATAAATATAAAGTGTATTATTAAGAAAATTACAATTTTCTCCGTGGCACATAAGATCCCGGATCGGACAATCCTGACGCCCACGGATCCCAATCCCGAATTCAACGTGATCCCTGTGCCTTACCCGAGGCACACAACAGTATGTATTTTAAAGTCAAAATTTATATTTTTTAAAGTCAAATTTATTTTAAAGTCAAAACTTATATTTTATAACAGGGTAGTTGTAATTAATCGACCAAACTAGCCAATAAATTTTGTTTATTTAATACAAGTTACGACGTTTCGACCATATGGTTGTGGTCCTTTTCAAGTATAAACTGAAATATTAATTAAATTTAGTTTGGTCGATTAATTTACAACTACCCTGTTGATTAATGTACTAGCGATATATAAAAATAACTCATCAAAAAATTTTATATTTTATAGTCAAAAAAATTATTTATATATTTTAAAGTCAAAACTGATATATTTTATATATTTTATATATTTTAATGTCAAAATTATTTATACCTTTTGTATAATATTATTTTTCTCATTTTAATTATTAAAGTTTATTATACATATACATATATATTTTTTATGCATAAATTGCAATGCATGCATAATAATATGTGAATTAATTAGGCAATGCATATAAATTCATTATTTAAATCTTTAACAGAGAACAAAAAAAAAAATTTTCTACAAGAATCTTTCGATCAAAATATCTGCGCTTCTATTAGATTCGCGCGTCTGTACATATCCACCACGCTGCACGTCTCGCGCGAGACTGACCGCAAGACTCTGAACAGCGGTATCGCCAAGCGCAGCTTGATTCTGATTCTCGAGACATTGCGATTGAGAGACTGATCGTCAGTCTCGCGCGAGACGCGCAGCGTGGCGGACGTATAGGCTGTACTTGGCGATACCGTTGCTCACAGTCTTGCAATCAGTCTTGCGCGAGACGTGCAGCTCGGTGGATGTGTATAGACATAAAAATATAATGAAAGCGCAGATATTTTGATCCTACGATTCTTGTAGAAAATTCTATTTCTTTTGTTTTTTGTTAAAGATTTAAATAATGAATTTTTATGCATTGTTTCGTATTTGCATATTTTGGATATTTAAACGTGAAACCGTGAAAACAACTGATTTAGAGTAATTTTCTAATTATTAGAGTATTTATATTGTTCGTTTTATTTTGAACTCAAAGTTTACATCATACTCGCTAGATTTTTAGTACTGGCAGTGAATACGAAACTCAGCCAAGATTGGAGAAGGATCTTCTTTTTATTTACGAGATATTTTATATTTTATAATTAAAAAGTATTATGACAAATTTTAAAATATCTCAGGAAATTTTTAACCAAAAATAACTCATATATAGTGTTTTGGAAAGCTCTCGAGATAAGCTACAAGAGTATGTAATAAAAAATGAGGGGTTCCATTTAAAAAATTCAAGATGACCTTGCCCTGACCTTGGTAACGCTATCCAAGGTCAAACTTGTAAAATCAGTAAATAGATTTTTTTAAGCCCTACAATTTTTATAAAAAACATTTTTCTGTAAAACTTATATTTTTCGAGATTTTTCAGGGTTTCCATACTTTTTTACCCACCCTGTATATACATATATGTATATATATATATACATATATATATATATATATATATACAGGGTGTTCCGAAATTAAATGTCAAAACTTCGTGTAGGGGATCGATAAACTAAGTAAAAAAGTTATTTAGAAATTTGCTCGTTTTTGCTTCGTTTTGGAGAAAAAAGCAAATAAAAAGGTTTTCGAAATTTGTGTTTGTTTATGTTTACATTTCTGCTTTCCTCCTATAATTTAGTCAGTTACTTATCAGAAACCTTCAAATAACTCGTTAACTATTGCGAAAATTGCAAAATGGTAGAGGACTTTTTGACTCAGTTTGATCCGCTCTACCTGCACACGAATTTAGTCCCCATCATTCTGGGACCCCTTGTGTAATTAACTGTAGTTACATATACATTATTCAGTTACATATAACAGAAATAGATGCTCATATATAATATAATATATATCATATTACATGTTACATGTCTATAAGTGGGAAATAGTAACATACCAGTAATGTATAATATAAGTTACGTTCATGCAATATTATCTGTTACAAAAATTTTTATTGCGGTTATAACATTGATAGTAGGAAAACTATGAGAGTTCTAACCCTGGTCCTCCGAGGGGGGGTGCGGGGCGCGGGGGTATCTCCATGGCGAGGGGTATGACGTCACGCGGGGCGGGGGTATCTCGATGGTGCGGGGGCTGACGTCACGCGGATGGAGGGGATGTTTCGACAAAGGAGGGGGAGTTTTCTGAGTGCAATATTTGTAGATTAAAAATCTTGCGCACGTCGAAGAGTGAGGACGACTCGGGGAGTAAGAATTTCAAGAAATACGTCGATCTTTCGAATTATTGGTAACGTGCGATCGATAGCTTGCGGACGAGATTGACAAGTGCTCTGTACGAGAAATTATACTTTGAAATAAAAACTAATATGTTAATTAGAATTCACGAACCATTTAATTTATATAACAGCCAGCTGATACAGTCCACAAAAATTCAAGTTCAATTAAGCAATAAACATTATGGTCCTTCGAGCCGGATCCGCGTGTGCAAGTAATTCGGTGAAACAATTTCCGACGGCAAGTAATTTGTACAAAGCGGATCAATAAAATTGTGCATCGAGAAACAATTAAAGTCAAACCGCATAGTACTTGTCAGTTAGCGCATTTCAGTGATTCGCGCATCGAGTTTTTTAGTCGAGCAAAGGCTAACATTCTTGTTATCGGACGTGTTTCTCGACGGTTTTTGGCAAGTCGAGTCAAGGTGTCATAAGGACAAGAAAATAAAAACTAATTCAAAATTAACGATCGCAACGACAAGCAAAATGAGTGTGGAGCAATTAAGAAGACAGAGAGGCGCAATCAAGGCAAAATTTACGGCAGCGAAAAATTTTGCAAATCGAGTTACGACCGATCTGGAATCGACCACGAAGGAGGAGATCGAGACACGTATTCAAAACTTGGAAGAAGTGTATGTCAAATTTCAAACGATCTCGCAACAATTGCTAGCAGCAGTCCCTGAGGAAGAATACGAAGATCGAGATTTAATAGAAGAAACCGAATTTGACGAACAATATCTCTCAGTAAGAGCAGCGTTATTGCAAAATCTCGAGAAGCTAAAACCATCAATTCAAGCAAGTAGTAGCAGCGGAGTTCGAGCAGGCGATAATATGCTGTCACAAGTTTTGGAGCAGCAATTGATTCTCATGCAACAGTTATCGGAACGGTCAAGCGAAACAAGCAGCAGCGATGTGCTGTCACGAATATTGGAGCAGCAAGGACAAATGTTAGAACGATTAAGCACACAGTCTGGCACGCCACGGGAATCTCATGTCAAGCTACCGATTATCAAACTGCCAACCTTTAACGGAATCATCGAAGAGTGGAAAAGGTACGCTGATACATTTAAAACTTTGATTCATGATAGCGACTTATCAAATGTGCAAAAACATCAATATTTAGTAGGATCACTAAGCGGCGCAGCCGCAAGAGTAATAGAATCAATTGAGATTTCTGATCAAAATTACATAGTTGCATGGGAATTATTAAAAGGATGGTACGAAGACGATAGAGTTATTCGCAAAAGACATATTCAATTCTTGTTCGAACTGCCGCGCGTGCATCGCGAGTCTGCTGAAGCGATTCGAGACCTCGTAGATCATGTACAAAAACATCTTCAGAGTTTTGCAATCTATGAAATCACCTACAGAAAGCTGAGGAGAATTGATTATGCATTTAATTAAAAAGAACTTAGACAACGTTACAAGAAGACGCTGGAAGGAATATGCTGAGACTTTAGAAAATTTAACAACTGACACTATAATTGAGTTTTATATGTCAAGTTTTAGAGCGAGCATCCTTGAGCGAAATTTCTGGAGAAAATAAGTCAAGGACTAATAACAATGAGAAACATGACGGTAATCAAAAACAATCGTTTAAACCAAGGATTCAAGGTAAAACAACACTAGCAACAATGACTCAAGGACGCCAATACTATGCAACATTTGATTTATTACTGTGATCAATTTTTAAATTTGTCCGTAGAAGATAGAATCGAGACAATAAAACGTTTGAAGCTGTGTATCAATTGCCTCCGCAATGACCACCCCGTCGCAAGGTGCAAGTCAAGTCAATGTCGAGAGTGTGGAAGGATGCACAATACTCTATGCCATGCTGCGAAGGAGACTGCGAATTCGAGGCGAGAGGCGTCAACTAGTCGCGGGTCGTCAAGCGGAATATCGAGCGGCCCATCGGTGCATCATATACAAGGCATAACAAAGCGTAAGCGCGTTCTTATGTCAACCGCGAATGTAAACGCTAAGGGGCGAAGTGGTCACGGTTATCAGTTACGAGTTTTATTAGATAGCGCAAGCGAAATTAATTTTATTACATTAGCAGCGTGTAATAGACTGGGATTGAAATTGGATAATATTTGCGAATCGGTTAGCGGCTTGGGTACGATGAATTGCATTGTCGAGCATGATTGTCAGTTGCAATTACAGTCGCGAACTTCTGACTTTGAAACAAATTTGTACTGTCTAGTGGTTCCTAAGATAACAAAACAATTGCCATCATGTTTAATTCGAGTCTCTCAGTTGCCGATTCCCAAAAATTTAAAGTTAGCAGATCCACTATTTCACAATCCTGGCAATATTGACGTTCTAATAGGTAGTGAACTTTTCTTCAAATTGTTGGAATCCGAGAAAATTGAAATTCGCGATGATTTGCCAACCTTGCAGAATAGTAAATTCGGTTGGATAATTGGAGGTTCAATACCAGAATATTTGATCGCCAATCAATTAAACGAATGTTTGTCCTTTAACGGTTATACATGCTTGTCAATACAGCGAAAATCTATCGACGATACGTTGTTAAAATTCTGGGAGTTAAAAGAATATCCGATTAATAAACACAGTATCATGTCAGTCGAAGAGAGAGAACGCGAGGTTGAGAATCACTTTCAAAATACGATAAGTCGAGACAGCTCGGGACGATTTGTTATGAGATTACCCTTTCGAGAAACAAAAAACAAGCTCGGCGAATCAAGGGAAATAGCAGTAAAACGACTAAATTATTTAGAGCGCAAATTTCAACGCAATCAAAATTTTTATAATCAATACTCAGAATTCATGCGAGAATATATTGAATTAAATCATATGTCCAAGGCAATTGAAAATTCAAAAACAGCAATTCCGATATATTTGCCACATTACGGCGTATTGCGCGAATCTAGCGTTACCACAAAATTATGCGTAGTATTTGACGGTTCGGCAAAAACTTCCTCAGGCATTTCATTAAAAGAAACACTCATGGTCGGTTCTAATTTACAAGACAATATAATAGATATTATTTTAAGATTTAGATTACACGCGATTGCAATCACCGCCGATTTGAAAAAAATGTATCGACAAATTTTAGTTCATGAAAATGATCGAGATTGTCAGAGAATTTTATGGCGATTTTCAACGAACGAGCCTATACAAGAATTCAAACTAAACACAGTTACATACGGATTAGCATGTGCTCCATTTTTAGCGATACGATGCGTTAGACATTCGGCAAGTAATGCAAATAATCAATTTGAAAGGGCATCTCAAGTGTTACTAAACGATTTATATGTAGACGATATTCTTACCGAAACTAATTGTAAAACTGACGCCATTAATTTGATTAATCAATTGAAGTCATTGTTAATTAGTGGCGGGTTTGAGACTCATAAATGGCAGGTTTGAGACTCATAAATACTCTCAAATTGTAAGGAAATTTTAATTAATTTGCAACCTGACGAGCGAGCGGACGAATCGTTAAATGTAGCGAGCGAAGTAAACGATAAAAATATTACGAAAACGCTAGGTTTGAATTGGCAGCCCGAGCGAGATATATTCGAGTTTTCAATGCAACTGACAACAAGCCCATGCGGAACAAAACGAGAAGTTTTATCTGCCATTTCCAAATTGTTCGACCCATTAGGCTTAATTAGTCCCATTTTGATCAAGGCAAAATTAATTATGCAAGAAACTTGGACAGCAAATTTGGGATGGGATGACCTATTGACAATCGACCTTCAAAAAGCATGGGACGCATACACAGATGATTTAAGGGATATATACACAATTCAAATCCCTCGTAGAGTCACTTCAGGAAATAGTATTGTTCGAGTTTATTTGCACGCATTTTGTGACGCGTCGGTAAGGGCCTGCGGAGCGTGCGTATATTTGCAAACGAGAGACAACGATAATAATATCAACTGTGCTTTACTCTGCTCGAAATCACGAGTCGCGCCGATAAAAAATAAAACGATTACATTACCAAGACTCGAGCTCTGTGGTGCCGTTGTTTTAGTCAAATTAGTAAAAAATGTTTTAAGAGCGTTAAAAATTAAGATTGACGAGATATTTGCTTGGAGTGATTCTACGATTGCATTAGCGTGGATAAGCGGCGACCCATCGCGCCAAAAGACTTTCGTAGCGAATCGAACTGCGGAAATTCAATCGATTCTTCCGTCAATTCATTGGCGCCATGTTAGGAGCGAGGATAACCCAGCTGATTTTATTTCGCGAGGCACAAGCCTTAAAAAATTGCAGAATTGTAAACTTTGGTGGGAAGGTCTTAATTGGTTGTCGAAAATCGATAATTGTCTGCAAAATAAATTACAGTCAATAGATCCATCACAAGACGAGATCAATATTATTAAAACCGAGTATAAATCTGAGGCACGAGTATTGTTAATTAATAATGATTCGAAACAAGCTATTTTATATCTTTTAAATAATTATTCTTCTCTATCAAAGATTGAGCGTATTTTAGCACGAATTTGTCGGTTTGTATCAAATTGCAGAGCAGATCAAACACGACGTAAATGATAATATTTCGACAGACGAAATTTGTAAAGCAAATCGATTATTAATTATGGAGACTCAAAGAATTTATTTCGCAGACGAATTGGCTGACCTTAAAAAGAGTAGACCAATCAAATCGACTAGTAAATTAATATCGCTGAGTCCATATGTAGATAACAGTGGACTCCTCAGGGTGGGCGGTAGAATTCAGAATTCTATGGCGGCGTTTGATATTAAGCATCCTATTCTATTGCCGTCTGAGAGCAGATTTACACGATTATTATTCGAGCGAGAGCATCGTCGATTATTGCATACCGGTCCGCAAATGTTGTTATATGCGATTCGAAAAAAATATTGGCCGATCAACGGAAAGAATGTTGCGAGAAGGACGGTGCATGAATGTATGACTTGTTTTCGCAATAATATATCCGAAACCATTATCGCAAATAATGGGACAACTACCCGTAGACCGAATTATTCCTAGACGTCCATTTTTTACAACGGGAATAGATTTCGCTGGGCCAATCACAACATTAGTCAATCGAGGTCGTGGTAGAAAAACCAACAAGTCATACATCATTATTCGTTTGTTTTGCGACGAAAGCAATACATTTGGAAGCGGTAAGCGACCTTACGTCTAATGCGTTTATAGCGGCTCTTGGACGTTTTGTGGGACGTCGAGGATGCCCGCAGCGTATTTTTTGCGACAATGCAACCAATTTTGTCGGAGCGCGAAACAAACTCAATGAAATGGCTCCATTAGCCGATAATTTGTCGACTCGCCTTCATAGCCAATCAGAATCATTTCTCGGGCCTTTGGCATCCATTTGGTTCGCTTAATCTTCGGCACATGTGCATAAGCGACTGATGCAAAGGTGCGAATGTGTGATATCGATGCTTTCTTTCCAGACCACTTCTCGTATGGTGTTGAACCTAAACATTGCTTTGTGGGCGTGCGATTTAACGCTATCTTGTTAATTTATAGAATAGGTAATTTTATATCGACATATACTAGATGTACTATATATAAAACAATTATTGCATCTCACTTTGAATACTGTGCGACGACGTTAATTGATATGGGAGAAACACAGCTGAGTAAATGAGCTGTTTGAGAATGTTAAAGGAGTATGTTATTATTAATGTAAACTAGACTTGTATACAAATAGCTGAGAAAGCTAATAAAGATTAATCACTCAATTTCTCTCTCCCCCCCCTTCTTCCCTCAAAAAATATTCAATAATGCAAAAATTGATTCCAAATAGTCTACTAAAGTTACTTCTGATGGGCAGAAATCCGACTCAAATTTGACACCCTCCTTTATATTCACACAAGTTTAAAATAATACATGTAACTAATTCATTTACTATGGGATCTAACGCTAAGGAATACTGTTATTGCTCCACTGTAAGCTGTAAACTTTATACAGGGTGTCCTATTTTAATTGACCATCTTCAAAAACTTTTATTTTTAATTATACAACAAAATGCTTAAGACAAAAGTTGTTTGATTTGAAAAGGGACAGAAGATGGGCGCTACTGATTTTTTTTTGAAAGCCGATTTTCAAAATCACGTGAAGGTCATGTTTCTTTAAATGGAACTACTCTAATTTTTTTATCTAAATTAATTCCTCGCAATTTTTGCCATAAAAAGTTATAAGGATATGATGGCTAGAAAATAAATATTTTATGAGATATTTTATAAATATACTTATATTTCACATAATTTTAGATAAACTATGAAATACCTTGTATATGTTCATTTTTCAATGGTCTTATCTCAATTCTTTTATGCATAAAATAATGAAAGGAATCAATTAATGTAAAGAGAACACATAATTGTTTGTAAGAAAAAGTATGTATGTTCGAGCGTGATCCTATCGTCAATTAATTTTCGGTCTCGAGTACGACAGCTAATTGTCGCAAAAATAATCGTTAGATTCGACGAGGTCGTTTATGTTGTTTTCGTCACACTATTTTTCTTAGTCGACTTTGTCAGGCTATTTGTCTCGGGCAACAATCGATAACATGTAATAAATAACTCAGAGTCTTAAATCATTCGAGAAACAATGGGTGAAGCAAACTCAAGTGTCCTACAACATATGTTTAAGACGAACGATGGGCTGTTTACAAACATGACGCGCCGGGAGCGAGATCCCGGGGTAAAGACCTCTGGTTGCCTTTTTTTTACCTCGCGACCAGCTGACAGCGCGGTTATCGACGCGAGGTTCCGAAAAGCACGCCGTGCGCAATCGAGATGGAAATCAACAGAGGATAAAACCAGGGCTTCCGCGAACCCCAGATCAGATCGTTTCTTGCTTCCTTACGCTTAAGTCTCGATTCCTCGTTTATCGCTCGTAATTTTACGGCTTCCTGTCTTGTCGCTCGCAGGACGCGCACACATATAAGAACCATATCGAAGTCGCTCGCTTCGTAACGTTCCTTACGGCCGTGACAAAGACGTCGAAGACGCTCGCTTCGCGTCACTCATTATCGCGTCGGTGTGCAAACCGAATTGTAAATTTATCATATAATAAACGTTGTCATTTGAGTGTAATCAGTCTCTTTTTCTTTGTTGTTGTGAGTCTGTCTCATTCGACTCACGTTCTCATTTACTCTCGCGGTGCACTGAACAATGTAACTTACAATTAACAGCTACATACTTTTTCATACAAACAGCTGTGTGTGTGTTTTCTTTATAATTAATTCCTTAAGATATTAACATTTAAAGGATTTTCGTTTTACGTACATCTCACATCATTCGTCTATCGGGATTTTTGCGTGAATTTTAGTCGTGAGTTAGAATTCATTTTGTTTGCTCGCACAATGTGTTTGTTTTGCTATGCACAAATGACGGAAGTCGAGTCACGAAATCCAGCAGTCGGAACGAATGAAAGAATTGCAGTTGCTGCATAATTTAATTAAAAAATAAGCATAGCAAAAACAGTTCTTGTCACCTTTGCGATGACGGGATAAATTTTTTCATTTTAAGTGATTTGATTTTAAAGCACATATTGTCTTCTGCGGCGCAAAATGAGGCTGTTAAACTGATATCGAACTTTCATGGATCTTTAAGAGTCGGATATTGTCGTATCGATCGTGTACGAGCTCGAATTTAAACGTAATTTCTAAAGACAAGGTACATATAAAAGTTTTTAAACTCATATTTCTGACTCTAGGTAGTTACTAAAAAGTGATTTGTTAATCGTAAGCATTGTTTTCCATTTTTTATTTCTCGCGTATTAGTGATCAAACGACAATGACTGGAGAGTACCCGGAGAATATTGGTTTGCCGCATGGAGCAGCATAGAGTTCAGTAAAAATCCATAGCATATTTCTATAGTGAATTTTTCTTTATAATATGTAATTGATAGTTGTCGACATTCAATGTCGTCAAGATCTCAGTTCTCCCCGAAGAAGAGAGAGTAACGTGAGGCCTTTTTGGCTGTCCGAATTGGCTGACTTGAGCCGCGAATAAAATCAGTGACGTGATATAATAGACATTATACTTACATATCATATGCACACACAAATACATTATAAATAACTTTTGTACATACGCACATGACGAACTGTTTAAAATGAACGTCATTTACACACAAATATTTCGCGTTTTGTGTCTTGTAATTTTACAACGAACTCTGATCCTAACGATTAGTTTTGAGCCGAGTTAATTCAAGTTGTGCTCGTGAAAGCGGTACATTACAATTGGAATAAAAAAGAATTAGTATGTAGAAAGAATCACTTTGTATATAAACATTATACAGAGTGTAACAAAAAACGTGTACGATACTTTAACGTAGGAAATAAACATCAAAATAATGAAAAAATTCCTATCAACATAGGCCCGCAAATGTCATCCTGCCGATTTATGAGCTTTATTACTTTTAAGCTTAAAAATTTGTTATTAAATATTATGAAATAAATACAAACAATGCAATGTTTTGATTTTGTTTTGTTATTATTTGACATTGTCCTGACAATTAAAATAAAATTTTTCAAAATATAAAATTTATTTTAGTGTTAATTGCTGTAATAAAGAATTACACTAATAAAGAAATAGCACATAGTATGCATTTGAATGTATAGTTTTGCAAATTGTTATACGGCTCACTCAAAAAGACTTCATTCCTCGCTTCATCAAAGCATTGGGATACGATAGGTCTGTTTAATTTTAGAGCCCGTGCTGGGTATAAAAACTGAGCTTTGCGTTTCCATATTATAAAATTCATCTTCAAACAGTTTAATCTTTATTGGTAAGATCAGTAGCTTTATTGAAATTATTAGTAGTATTAGCTTTATTGAAATTATAGAAATTATTAATAGTTAAATTTAAAGGGTCAATGTAAACCGCAGAATGAAAGGCGCCAAATTAAATGTCTTCTTGCGATGCAAAATTTTTATTCAGAATATACGTTTCGACCTTAGTATTGGGCCATTTTCAGTATCTATTGATTTATAAAAAACATATAAAATAAATAAACTAATTATTATAACTTGTTCAATATTATTTATATAATTTATGAAATGTTGGGCCAATTTGAAATGTTCCCATTTAGCGTGCGCGAACCGCGAAAAATTTGTGCGGCCAGCATGATGGCGCGCTTCATCTTTTGTTCTGTTTTCTGTTACTTAGGAAATAACAACTCTGATATCCTGCTATTCTGCTTGTTTTTCCTTACGTTTTTTTTTTACGAGAGCGATTTTGATTATAAAGTACATTTTTAATTGTATACCCTTCGTTAGAGACGACTGCAAAGCTGTAACCGAAGCGAGGTAAAATAAAGAACATTTTATAAAAAAACGAGACAAGAAAATATCTCGTCCACGCATTCACGAAGCACTCTTACCGCGAAGCAAGCGTGAAGGGCACATGTTCTCAAATACACAAGTATCGTACATAACTACTAAATAAACTAACAAATTATTATAACACTAATTAATTAAACTAACACAATTTACATAAAAGTAGTGGGGACTTACAAATAAACGATGCAGACATAAGGTAAAAAAAATGAACAAAACGAATAATAAAGATAAACCGTTAGATCATAAACATAACATAACACAACATAACAATAGATACTGAAGATGGTCTAATACTAGGGCCAAAACGTATATTCTGAATAAAAATTTTTCATCGCAAGAAGATATTTAATTTGGCACCTCCTATTCTGCGCATCCCGACTTACATTGGCCTTTTACATTTAACTATTTATATTTATTATCTGCAGTCTGCAGTCCGATTTTGGATTCTTTTTTAAAAATTATTAAATATTGAAGTTATTAAGTATTATACGATGTCAAATGAAAAACAAAAAAACATCCAATTAAGTATTATACGATGTCAAATGAAAAACAAAAAAACATCCAAACATTACATTATTTGGATTCATTTAATAATTGTAACAACAATTTAAGCTCTCAAAAGTAGTAATACCTATAATTCTATAAAGGGTTGTTTGCGGACTTATGTTGATAAAAACTTTTTTCATCATTTTGATGTGCATGCACCCTTAAAGCAGACTTTTCTGTTATATCCTGTATATGTACAATGTTATTATATTATTTTATACTATTTTCTTATAATTAGAATTTTTTTTGTAATCTTTAATAAATAATACTGCGGAAAGAGAAAAGAGGAAAATATAAATTATTGAATATGCAAAAAGTAAAAATGTTTTACCTTATTTAATTTGCTGTTAGAATTAAATGATTGCAGAATCAAATTTGTACCCTGGGAGTACAATATGGTTAAACAGTCAGGACTCCAACTTGATGTTAATATAGGAAGCGATTTGCTTTCACCATATAATGTAGATCGGAGCATACCACTCCGAGACCAGATCTTAATTAATCCATCCTCTCCAGCTGTAATTAAAACCATTTTTCTAAACAATGAATTTTTTAAGATACAAAATGATGACATACCAGTTAAGAATGCAGAACCGTCATTATTCCATTTTCCTACTGTTGTCGCCCCCTTATGAGCATCTACACTTTTTTCAATGCGACCATTTTTATTGACCAAATGATATTTACCTAAAAAATGAACATTATTCTAAAAATATTGTTTTAAAAATCTTATATTAAAATTTTGTTTGATCTGTTCAACATAACTTTTATAAATAGTGAAACTTCTAGTTAAACAAAAAAATAATTTTTATATCACCCTAAATTTATATATAATTTTTTATTTCTTATATTGTTTATTCACAAACTTTTTTAAAACTTAACACATATTATACTTATATAATTCTTAATATTTTCTATTTAAACTATTAATATTTTATTTAATATTTTTAATATTTACATTTAAAAAATTATATAGTAAATATGATAACGTAATAACTTTATTGATTTGAGTACGCAAAAAATATACTATTTTTATTTAAAACTTGATAATTTTTTTCTTTAAAATAAAATTGCATATGAAATAATGCTAAATATTTTAAACTTTTTAATATAATATCTTTATTAATAATAATTTATATATATATGAAAATAAAATTTTAGCTCTATATAGATATTATAAGAGAGAATAAATAAATTGAATAATATTATACATTCTAAAATAAATAATGTACCATCAGCAGTAGTTATTAATAATACATCCAAAGATAATTTCTTAGCGATAGAAATATGATTAGGACGTGGATTCCATTGCAAATCCGTAGGATAAAAATCATTTGGAAATTCAGTCACAACAGTAGAATGTGCAATACCACCTTCTAAATGCCAACATATTAGTAAATGATCTTCTCTGAAACAAATAGTTTTATAGTTTTATAGTCAGGTTTGATTTTATATTCATGCAAAAAGGAACAAAAAGCAAAAAAAATATGGATGAAGCGATACTTATTCAAATATATAGGCTGGAGCACTTTTAAAACAGAACATTTTAATATTCATTGCATTTGAGCGTGCAAAAAAAATCACAATAAATGAAAGTTATTAAGTTTAAAAAGAGAATAATGGTGAAAAGATCATTTTTCTCAGGATCACTAGTTCCAATTTTTTAATATTGTTAGTGTTTTTTCAAATATAATCATATACATTTTTAATATTGATGGTAAAAAAGAGTTAAAGAAGAAGTCAATATGTATTTATGTGCTTTTTATTTGTATGCAGGGTGATTCGAAATTTTACCGGAGCTTCAAGAGAGTGCTTCTGACAATGAGATTATTTTGAATTAAAAAGTTCATATTAACATAAGTTCTAAATAAAAAATTTATGAAGTGGAATTCTCTCTGAATTCTAAGATAAAAATAAACACTTTTATGAATATAAAATATAAAAATTATTAAATATTCGAAGTCTAGTATTTTTGTTATTTAGATGGGAACGGTCGGAAGTGTCCCTCACCGATTTTAATGCGCTTTAGATATATGTTGTAGATTATAGAACATCGATAAATATTAGACCCATATTTTTTTTGGTGTTTATCTCAACGTTTAGGGATTAAAATAACTTCTCGAAAATAATGGATTTTTTCATTTGTAGCGAATATCTGTGAAAATATTAGATATATGAAAAAATATTTTATATACAAAAGTTTTATGGTATTTTATATATTTTACAATAGCGCAATCACATTTTTTGAAAATATCAAATTTTTTAATTGACCCCACCACCTATTATTTTGCAAAATTTAAGAATTTATATAGTAAAGATAAAAAATTGAAGAGCATTGAATGCCAAATCCATTCATGTATTAATATTATGTTTCTACGATTCAATTTTTGGGAAAACGAGATGATAACGTGATATAGACGCCGCGCTGTATAGGTAGGTGTTGCGTTATTTCAATTGCCCTGACATGTTATATGATATAATCCTTAAATAAAACTTCACAAAGGAAAAAAATACACCAAGTACATAAAAAATATTTCTCCAAAAAATGTTCTTTTAAAAAAATAATGTATTTATCTTTAAAAAAATGTATCTTTTAAAAAATAATGTATCTCTAAAAAATATTAAATTAAAACTAAATATAAAGTCAACCTCTAAAAAATAAAAAATAAAAATAAAATATGAAATCAATAATTAATTAAAATTAATAATTTCATTAATGAAAATTAATGGAGACTAATGTGAACTGTGAACATTAGTTTTAAATCTGATCTCAATTGTTTACAACTTCTTTGATAACGCTATGGCAAAATTCGTCTTAAGAATTGACTTGTCTTTTGTCGTTACTTCTTATAATACTCTCCTAACATGGAGGAACGTGTTTAATGATAATTTCGGTTTCGAATTATCATCTTTGACTGATGAATTAATGGTTTTATATTGTGCTGAAGATGGCCTAATGTAGGCCGAAACATACACATTTCTTCAATAAAGTTATATAATTTTTTGCACGACTACTCAGCGTTGGCTCTAAGCGCTTTGTATTAATAATTAATCTTAATTCAATTTAGTTGAGCCTTAATGTTTCATAATCACAACTAAGAGGTGATTTAAAAAAAATATGTGCGTGTGTGTTTATATGTGTTCATGTGTGTTTCTATGTGTTTGTGTGTGTTTGTGCGTGTCGGGTGTGTTTGTGTGTATTTATGTACGTCGAGTGTATTCGAATGTGTTCGGGTGCATATGTATGTGTTTGTGTGTGTTTGTGCGTGTGCGGGTGCGTGGGTGGGTGGGGATGTAAAGTTAAAAAAAAACCACATAGTAGCCATACCGAAAAATTTGCAAAATTTTGGTACCAATTTCAAGAAAATCGGTCCATAAATGTGGAAGTAGTTCGCGGTCAGACGGACAGACAGACAGACGGACCGTACTTATATATATAGATAAGAGATTCTTTCAAAAAAATTAAAATGCATTCTATTTTTATTAAGAAAACCCTGATTTTCAAAATAAGTTTAATTTTGTAAAGTATATAAAATTACACTATATTATATTAAAAATAAATATTGCATATAACATATAAAATAATACTAATAAATGTTATGGATTTTTGTTATAAATCAATATTTCTCAACTTTCTTTCATGTGTGCCCCCTTTTTTAATATCAATTTTTGTTGCGCTCTCTTTGCAAATTCTTTGTCGAGATACTGAACATAAAAATGACAGCACAAAAATAGGAAATTGACTTATTGAAAATTATAATTTTAGACACAATACCGATATGTATATTAGTATATATTTAAAATTTTTTTTGTTATGTTATGTTATGTTAAGATAAAACATATTGAAAATTATAATTTCTAATTTTAATTTTAATCACAATATGAATTTACGCATATTGCTGTAAGTTGAATATTTCAGAATACATATTATGTTTTTGTTTTAATTTTCAGTAAATATATTTTTTTAATCTGCATTTTTTCGTGCTCCCCTTTCAAATATTTCGCTCGTTGAGAATCATTGGTATAATAAGTCATAATCTATATAAAATAGCAGTATTATGTTGCAGATTTTATTACAAATAATAAGTCATAGAATTACTTAATTATATGTCACTTTAATTTAAACTCTTAATTCCGGGCCTACCTGTATGTAAAGTTAACAATCTCAAAACAAGTCGATTAGTTTGATATGGAACACTTTTAAATTCGGAATTGACGATTTATGTAATTGACATTATTGCATTAAGAGTTAAGTTGTTTATGTCCTATTATTTGTAATAAAATCCGCAACATAATAATACTATTTTATATATCATACAAAATATTTATTTGAAACATAATAGTGTAATTTTATAGACCATACAAAACCGAACTTATTTTGAAAATCATGTTTTTCTTAATAAAAATAAAATGCGTTTTAATTTTTTGGGGAATTTATTCATAATATTTCAATAAGCAAGATTGATTTTATGATAAATACTATTTTAAATTCTCATAAATTAAATTACTTTTAATTGCAAATAATTACATAAATAGTTAATTATTAATTTCATATTTAATTTACATTTTTTATTTTTTAGAGATTGATTTTATATTTAATTTTGATTTTATATTTTTTAGAAGTACATTATATTTTAAAAGATACATTATTTTTGGGGGAGATATTTTTTTATGTACTGGAGTATTTTTTTATCTTTGTGAGGTTTTATTTAAATGGGATTGTTATATTTTATTTAAATGGGAATATGACAACTGAAAAGATATAACGCAACATCTACCTACCTAGCAAAAAGACTGCGACCCACCGAGACTTTTTGAAAATCTTTCGAAGAAAATATTAATTAATTATTTTTAAGTAAATAATATATTAAATTGTAATTTTTTTCGAAAGATTTTCACAAAGTCTCGGTGAATCACAGTCTTTTTGTTGGCAAACTGCATGCGGCCCGCGGGCCGCGTGTTTGACATGCTTGCATTAATTTATAAAATATCACATAAACTATTCATTTTTTGGCCATGTTGCCCTTATAACTTTTTATAGTGAATATTGCGGGGAATCGATTTATATAAAAAAATTTAGATAATTCCATTTAAAAAAACATAAATGACCTTCAAATGACCTTGAAAAACGCCACTCAAGGGCATCTCTTGATTACGATGTTATGTCCCCCTCGAAACCCTACAACTTTTGTTTGAAACATTTTTGTTTAAAATCAATATTTATAAAGATATTTAAGGTGCTAATAATTATTGCCTCACCCGGTATATTGCACCCATTCGATTCAATAATTTGAAATTATTTTCGAAATTTTTTAAACCAACATTGCATTCATTATACATTCATTAGCGGTTTCTTCACTAAATGTGTCGATATTGTGAATCATTTCCTCTGCTCTACGGTTTAGTTTAAATTCATACAAAAAATTACTCGAATTTGCCGATTTTCTCATTTTTGTTTCAATAGTTTAAACTGGCCACAAATTGACATTAATAATATATAACCAATGCTTTAAATAAATAGAGTAAAGTTTGTGCTTTAACATGGTGTATAATATGAATATAATTGAATAAAACTTTATAACAAAATAAAGCGCTAAAATTTAAAATTACAAAAACCGACATTATTTTTTGCACCAACTTAATGTAAAGGAGATGGAAATGCTATTAACAAAATCAAATAACATCGAGGTTGAAAAAATCGGTCAAATCTTAAAACCAATTACAATCAACAAATGAGAAGAGGAGATTATAATGAAACGAATAATACTCATGAAAATAATAGATATATGGGTAATTATACACTTTAGGGGACAATGCTCCATACTTCTTCATCTTAACATATATATGTTGTCAATGTCAATGTCCGAAGTAATATGGAAAAAGTTTTAGCCGTCGCTCATTGTTTATTAAAAAGTTATTAATAAAAGAATTATCATGAATTATACGCAATTTTTATATACTATATACGTTTTATAAAATGAATTCATTTATTTATGTGTAATAAGTCGAAGGCATATGAAAAATTTCACATAGGTTCGCGATTTTTCACGCGAAGCGAGGTCCATCCCCCCCCCCCCCCCATCGACCGATGCTTTCAGTGCGAAACGAGGTTTTTATTTGCAAAATCTAAAGTTGCGAATTTATGTGGAATATTGCAAATATAGACTTTTTCTCGTACTGAAAGCACCAGGCGATGAGAGTGGATCTGGCTTCGCATGAGAAGTTGCGAACCCATGTGGAATTTTAAACAGTAAGTAATGAAAATATTCTGTTTTTTTTGTTGATTCAGGAAAAACTGATCATTTAGTAAATAATAAAGGGAATTAAAATAATTTAATAATATTAAATAAACCAACACAAAAATAGCAGTTACAAAGGATGAAAGTTATTTGGAAGCAGTAAGTATAAAAAATATTCGAATAAAGGATTAATATAGGAAATATTATCGGTCAGAGTTAAGTAAATGGCAGAATTCAATGGTCAAAAATGTTCTTTATATTCCAAATTCGAGAAAAAACATATTAATCAGTTAGATAGTTAGAAATATTCCATGTAAAAGTAATGTTTGAAGAAAGTAAAATAAAGGGTGAAGAAGAAATTAATTTGCTTAGGTCTCAGAAGTAATTTGCATGAAATATTTTTTAAAATATATTGAAAAGTAAATGTTTATATATTGACAAAGAAGTTGAAAATTGTGACATAAACGATATGATCATATAAATTATTCAAATTACAAAATTAATAATCGACACTCATTTTGAAGTTTTAAAGGGTCAGGAAAAACGAAAATTTCAATATATTAAAAAAATTTTTAGTATTGGAAGTTTCTTTTTTCCTTTAAGGGTCAGGGTGACCCTTAAAACTTCAAAATATGTGTGTGTGCCTGTTAATTTAAAAAATACTTATTTTTTAAATCGGAATAGTGTAAAATATCAAAAAATGCGATTTTTGAAAAAAAAAAATTGAAAAAATCTAAGAAATCTTAAATCGAAAAAGTCTAATCAAAATAGTCTTAAAAATTCGAAAATATAAATCCCCTCTTTGCCAATAGCTCAAAAATTTTCTTTTTAAGTCTAAAACGTTATACATTTTTTTTTAATCGAAGTGGTTTCATTGAAGAAAAAAAAATAATTTCTCTTAAAATTGACTAAAATACTATAAAATTTTTTAAAAAATTTTTTCAATATTTTTATTGAAAAATACATTCACAGAAAAAAAATGACCACGTTATTAATGACATTTTTATTTTTTTTTTAAGTTAGAAATATTTGAAATTTTTAAAATTAATTTTGTGTGAAATAATCAATTTGAGCTAAAAACAATGACAGATTTCTTCATATTCTGACATGAGGAACAACTGTAAAAAATTTGAAAAAATCGGCGTTTGACGTTCCACGAGGTTTACTTATAAGTCTCTGATTTCTGAGCAACTCTAAAAACTGATAAAATAAGTAATCTTTACATTGAGAGTCTTTTTATGTTGTAAACTCAAGAAGGGTGTATTACAATTTTCTTGATATAACTTTTCGACCTGTTAAAATATTTTAATAATGACAGTTGCGTACAACAAGAAGAAACAATCAGTATCATGCAAAAAAAGAAAACAACTAAACTTCAATACTTTCGAAATCAATATTCGAAAATACTTTGATACATTTGAATATTGATTTAACATGCATTGTATGTACATATATGTTTATAATATAACATGATATAATATAAACATGTTCACATATAATAATTTAAAATTATTTATTATTACATTAAATCATGTTATTATTAACTTTATAATTTAATTGTACACATATTCAAATATTAAACATAGATTGTAACATCTATTCTACTGATATGATTTCTGCACATTAAATATCAAACCAAATGGAAAAGGCTACAAATAAAATGTGATTTTAAAGCAAAACTATGTTGTAAACAATTTATCAATTTATGTCATTTTATTAATTTATGCAAGTATATCTAGGTGAGCCCCAAATAAAGTGTTACAAATTGTTTTCCTCAAAATCAATGGAGATATAGAATTGAATTCTTTTTTTACATTAAATGGAACGAGAGGGTTGACTATAGTTGAAGAGTAAACACAATTTTCAAATAGGATTTTTAAAGAAACAAACAGAAGGGTTATAGAAGGAATACGTGGTTAGAAACTTGTAGACATAATTTTGAATATTTAGTAAAATTATTTTCAAACCAGAATACGTTTACTTTGATTTTGAATTCGTTTATTTTGATATCTTCAACTTTCAAAGTTTTCCTTCGAATCGTATTTTTTAATTGCATAACTCTTTAATAATGCAGAATAAAAAGAAATGTTTCAAATAAATGTTGTGTATTTTAATGAGAACTATCTAAATCTTAAATAAAAAATTATATTTCGTTTTTTAAAAAATAAGGGGGAGAGCCCCTTTTTATTCACTTTAAAAATCCCACATAAAAATTTGTTTATACACTAAATAGTCAGTTTATCTGTTTCCTTTAATGTAAAAAATCTAATCAATATATCTATCAATATATTATCAGACAGACTTTAATTACTTTATTTGAACCATCCTGTGTAATAAACACTTATGTATTTAAAAAATTTGTTTTTTTAATTTCAATATTATATAGATTAACAGACTGAACATCATAAACAATATAGTTGATATAAGATATTATTTTATATTATACAGTGTTTAATTTAATTTACAAATTTTATTACAAATTAATTCAAATTTTTAAATCTATTTATGTCGTTTCTTTAAATGACATACTTTTTGCATTGATTTTTTAAAAATTATTCTTATTTTAAATTTAATATATAAAGTATATATTTTTACGTAAATTTTTTTTCCAGTATAAATATTATTGAGATATTCTGAAAGTATTTGTGACGTTTTTTAATTTGATTTTTAACAGTTTATTTATTAACATTTTTTTATTTGATCTTTAATTTGATTGAACAGTATTTATTACTATGTTTTTATCATATTTAGCTATGCAAAATTTATCTTACTTATCAAATTGAAATCTTATACACAAACACACATACACTCACACATACACGCACACAGTCAAATACACACACACACTCATGTATGTATGCTAATAAATCAATAACTTTTACATTTGTACTAAAAATATTTTTTTGCGACATAATATTTTATTGTTACATATTTTGTTTATTAAAAATTTATTAAAAAATATTTATTACTACAATTATTTAATTACATTAAATAATAAATATAGCAGTTTCAATTTGATAAAAAACAAGTAAGATAAATTTTGCATAACTAAGCTACGGTAAAAACATAGTATTAAATACTGTTCAGTCAAATTAAAAAATGTTAATAAATAGTGTTAAAAGTCAAATTAAAAAATATCACAAAATAAACTTCAATTAAACTTATAACAGGGTAGTTAACTTAATCGACCACACTAGCCAATGTCTAAGTTATGACTTTATCGACCATATGGTTGTGGTCTTTTATAAAGTATTACTTGAAATTATTAATTACAAATTTTTCTTAATTGAGAAAAATATTGGTCCGAAAGTCGCTGAATCGGGATTAATTTAACTACCCTGTTGATTAATTTACTAGCGATATAAAAATAAAAAGCATATTTAAACTTACTAACTCTTTAAAAAAGGAATGTATTTTTACAATACTTTGTTTTTTTACACAATATTACTGCAATATTTTATTTTAATCTTATTAATGAAAACATAAAGAAAATATTTATTTAACTTTATTCATTCTAAAGATAATTGACATTGTGAAATTATTAAACCAATTACAATTTTTATTTATGTAATATGTTAAACAATGTTATTCCTCATTTAATGCAATATAAAGTATTGTATAATTATAATAGATTGTTACATACCCACACGAATATATTTCTTCTGTCGAACTCCATGCGACACAAGTAAGTAAACATTTATGTACATTATTGTCTTGTATAGATATCTTGAATCTCATGTTAAATGTGTAACACGCGTCTAAAATAATAATTTTTATACACACAAACACGTACACTCTTCTTAACTTCGTAGTAAAGTAGTTGTAATAAAGTTAATTTGAAAAATACAAGTAAGTTATTGTTATTATTGATAATATATATGATTTTCTTATTTCGAGTAACGTTAGTTGCATCAGAAATCTTATAGATTAGGTTATAACTGGTTATGTTATAACTGTTTGTGTTTACTGTTTAATTCCTATAGTAACCATGGCAGCGATAAATGGCTTTCAATCAATCAATACTCTAGGGTGCGTTCCGTTATGCAATTGCGATAAAGTCCCTAAAAGTTACTTCTAGGGACTCTACAGTTGCGAGTACTAGCAATATTGCCAATAGTGTTCCGATATTACAATACACTGCAAAAATGCTATTACAAACATTGAATATACTTACTGGAATGAGCGCTGCCTTGTATACCGAGCCGAGCCGGCCTGTAAGACAAAGACCGTCGCTATAAGGTATCACTCTCTCTGTCTCACTAACATGCTATAGTTTATTCCTCCTAGTTTGGTGACATATAGGGTGACTATAAAATAAGTAACCCAAAAATTAAGAGAAACAAAGGCCCATATTTTCTGATTTGAGAATACTGGCCAAAAATTTAAAGATAATAGCAGGCGTATATTTTTGGCTAAGGGAATATATGAAAAAAAGAAATAGCAATACCTTATAGACGCTATCTCTCTCGGCTCGAGGTCATCGAGCTAAAACATAGGCAGCGCTTATTCCAGTAAGTATATAGTTCAATGGTTACAAATTATCACGTCAATAATTTTGATGTTACTTCCTGACTTTCGACTACTGCAACCGGCGAGGTAAAGCACTCGCAGTAATGATACTAATGAAAGCATACTCTGTGAGTGTGTTCCGTTTTATAACTTCGCAACAGCTTCAAAGTTCACAAAATGAAAACGGAACGCTATTAGCAGTACTTGCATGATGTTATGATTGCAATATTTGAATAACTCTACAGGATTTGTATTTTCTGTATTAAAAAAAAAGTGATAATAGTTTACAAAATCAAACACGAAAATTATTCATTTTCGAAATAAATTCGGCGTCTTTTTTCTTCGGCTATGGTTCTTCAATGATGACTTTCGGCGTATTAGGGTGCAGTCCCATGGAGCGTATCGCGCGTATCGCGGATTGCGCGTATCGAAAATCTGACCAATCGCGGACGTTCCGCTGTTTTCGATACGCCGCTGTTCCGTCAAGACCATTATGGTAGCGTAAATACGCTTAGAGCATATAGACATGGAGGGAGAATAGTATCCCTGGTAACACTTCTATTGCAATTTTGCTGTAAAACTGCACGAAAAATCGTGCATTAACTTTCGAGTAGATCATGCGTTTTCTATTTCCAATTTTGACCATTTTTCTGTTGACAGAAACTTACGCTCGTCATAGAGCAACAGAATTGCGAAAGATATGTGGCAGCATTCACTGCTAATAATTTACAGTTATATGCATTTACGTATAGCAGAATAATGCAAGAAATGCGGTAGATGCTTGCGCAAGTCGCAGTGCAACATAATCGCGCTAGATTGGTGGCTATATCTGCTGCTAATAATTTGCAGAAATACACGCATTTATATACAGCAAAATTCAACAAGAATTACGGCAGATGCTTGCGTAAAAAGTAGAGCAGCAATGCAAACGATTTTGGCAGAATATACTGTGTATCAAAATTGCACAAATAAAGTGCATTAATTATGCAGCAAAATTACAATAATCACTTCAAAAATTTAATGGAAAAAGTGTTTACGGCAATTTTACTGCATAATTTATGACTTTATTTGTGCAATTCTGCTACCACTGCGTAAATATTAATTTAATTAAACATTTTTATAAATCACATTATTTACGCTCGATTTGAGTTTTTTGTAGGAAATATAATAAATTTTTATTTATTTTTTAACATAAAGAATATTTATTTTCCAACATTGTTGAATTTAAAATATTTAAAAACAAATAATTTAAAAACTATTCAATAATAAAAAGTTCTTAGAACAGTTTCGGAAGTTCAAAAAATGAACAACCCTTCATACAAGGGTTATGTATTATCTTGAAATCTTTTGCAAAACTCAAAATTATATAAAATGAATACAATTATAAATATTTATTAATTATGATCACTTTTATTAATTATTATAAATGATTTAGTTTTTGATAACATATCACAATGTTGCACTTATAAAGTATTTTAATTTACCTTTTATATATATATATATGTTAATTTAGAATCAATAAATGCAATTTTTGCTGCAGTTATTTAAAGCCTTTCATTGCTTATAAACTGTTTGTATCTTTTGTATAAGTCATTTAGTATTTTTTTATAAACTACTAAAAAATAGGAACAAAAAATATTTGTCTAACTGTGACCTAAATAAATACTTTTAAATACAGAACTGTCTTTTGCTGAGAGAACAAAATATTTTAAATAAAAGTGGAACTTATATAATATACATATATTAATTTAGAATTACTAAACATAACTTTTGCACAACTAATTCAAAGGCATTGAAAACAAAAAAGGCATTGGGAACAAAAAATATTTTTCTAACCCTGAACGATTCAATCTGTACATTCTGTCCGGGTTTTAAAACAAAAATCGGCTTACTGGAACGAGAAAACGTCTACTATTGAAAAAACGAAATATTTTAAACAAAAGTAAAACTTATAATATGCAGGAGTTTATATCATAAAATCTTTATCTTTAATAAATAATATGTAGAAACTTAGATCGTTCATGTTGATCTTCGTTAATCTTCGATCATCTTAATTATTGTTGTATAAATTATTAATATCTTGTAAATAATTTCGTCGGCCATTCCCAACATCACGTTCTCGGTTTTCCCTTCGAACTCGATCTCGATGCCTTTGCTTGGCAACTCTTAATGCAGCCTGCATAAGTTGACTAAAACTTTCTATTGAAGTTTTTTCAGACTGATTAATTACTTCTGAAACATAACATATACTTGTATAATATTTATTACAAAACATTTAAAAATTTAATTTTGTAACCTTATTTTATTTTATTGTATTAAAACTCAACATTGTTGAATTTAAAATATTTAAGAAAAAATAGTTTTAAAAAAATAGTTTAAAAACTAATCAATAATAAAAAGCTCGAAAGTATAAAAAATCACGAACAATCCTTCGCACGAGGGTTAATGTCATTCCACAATAGGTTGCAAATACCCCCGTTGCCAGTTGACAATTGCGGATTGACCAATCAGCTGACAAGTTGCTTTGCTCAATCCGCAATTGTCAACTGTCAACGAGAGCACTTGCAACCTATTGCGAAATGACCCTAATGTATCATCTTGAAAGGGTCTTTTTCAAAACTCAAAATTATATAATTGTATGAAATGAAAATCTATTGCGAAGGAATGCTGATGCTAAGGTTTGCAAAATTTTAAGATAGGTCATTGATAGAATACACAAATTGTTGAGGAGAAGGGTTGATCAAAGGGGAGGGGAGAAGTATATCAAAAGTTTTCCGCTATACTCTACAACAACCCAACAATTATAAACAAATCACTCTATCAATTTAGGTATAACATACACTAGAAACTGCGACACAACGTTTTTTTCAAGACATGATGATAGGTTGATTTAATTGAATTAGAATAATTCTTTAGAGTCCTAAAATTTCGAAAAATATTTGTAGTTTTTCAAGACATGTACATAAAATAAATTTTTTTGTGAAACGTTCTATTAACAATAACATTTTTTCAATTTTTCTGAATAAAATTTATGTCGAGTTTTAGAAATCATAATTTAAGGATATGATTCGCAAATAAGAATACTTACGGAACATTATTTTACTCAGCCGTGTGTTATATAATATCCTGTGCGATGCAGGTTTATTTTCCTCATTTTCCGGTTCTTCATTGCTTTCTTTATTACTTTTCTGAGCCCACTTAAAATGGCTTGCAAGTTTATCTGAGATAGAATATCTAAGATACTGTCTCAAAGCAACTTTTGCATTAGGATTTCCCCACCAAATAAAATAATTTTTCTGTAAAATATTTTAAGGAGTCAGTGGTGCTATGTAAATTATTATCAATATAGAAATTTATTAACTATCTATAAAAGATATAAGATATAGCAAAACAAATTTCAAATCTCAGAAAAATTTTAATTTTGTGATAAATAATTGTGTAATAGTTAAAGAATTTTTAGGATATTGTATTTTGTATTATCAAATATAACAAAATCATTTTAATATTCCAAAAAGCAAAATGTAAAATTAAAGGTATATTTATATTTAATATTTTTATATAATCAAAATATAAGTAAAACATTTTATTTTACTTACTAGTTCTCCCTGCTTTTGTTCATTTTCCTCGAACTCTTCAAATTCTTGCATATTTTTTAATGGAAAACCTTCTGGAAGCGAATATACTGGGTAAGCTCCACCGTTATTATTTGCGTTTTTGTTTCTAAAAATAATTTCGCTCGGTTTTATACTCCGAAAATTAATATTTAAGAGGGTGTAAAAAAATCTTGATGGATTCTATTTTATATAAACCCAAAAACCGTATCTATTATCCATCTAAAATCTAAATTATCTTCTTTTTATCGTACAACTTTTATCTTTTAAGATAAATTTTGATAAAATTTATAGATTTTTGTAGAATAGAATCACGTTCATGCATACTTACACTTGCAGATTATCTACTTTTGTATTGAAGTAGGTTTTCAGTTCATCTATTTTTTTCTCATAATAGTTTTGCATATTGTCAATTTTTTTCGAAATATTTTGTTCCTGAGTTTCGCAAAATATATGCATTTTTTCCTGAAATTTTTGTAAGAATTTTTCTTGCAATGTCCTCAAGTTATTTAAATTGGCATTTTCAGGATTGCTATAACTTATACGGCCATAATTATTATTGTGAGAGTTGTAGAACTGCGGAATGTGTCCATGTGTATTATCCAGTGCAGGTCCTGTAAAAATTTGTTTGCTATTGTAGTGTTTTATTTTTTTTTATTATATTAATTTTATTAATTTTAATCCATTGTATGTGTGAAAATATTTTACCTGAGGTATGTAATCCCTGTGTATATGTGGATGAAACTGTGTCATTAGTGTTCCAACTGTCATAATATCCATAATTTGAAGTAATAGCCGAAGGAGTAGATTTATTCAACATTTGAGTTCTTGAGGAATTGTTTTGAACAGTACCTGGGTAAATAAACGTACAACATAATGAATTTTTTTACATAATTAACGAATCTGAAGTTGCATCGTTTTATAGTGTCTGAATAAGGTAAAATATTTTTTTTTAATACAAAAATAGTTACTTGTTTCAGCAACTGTCCCTGAGTTGAAATCATACATAGAATAATTATTTAATGAACGTATCACATCATCTCCTTGATCATAATTATTTTGTAATGTTTGTGTTGAACAACCAGGTGAGTTCAAATGATTGTTTCCATGCTGTTCAAGTTGCTGTTCCGATATTATTATTTTTTGTTTTCTTCTTTTTTTTTTATCAGGCCCGGCTGGTTTATCTTGGTTTCCTACTTTTTTAGGAGTTGGTTTTATTGGTTTGTCTTGATTTCCTTCTTTTTTCCGAGCCAATTGTTCATTTTTTTCAGATCTTTTTTTCATTTCAACATTGTTTTCACTATCAGTCGAAAAATTAGATTCATTATCAGATGATTGACTTGATGCATCAGCTGATTCTTCAGAATTAGAATTGGTGAATATTGCTGTCATTTCTTCTAATATTTTACTTTTAGTCTTTTCCTTACTCGTTGGCTTATCAGAATCTGTAGTACAATACTTTTTGGGCTTTTTTATTGTACGTCCTCGTCGATTACATTTTGAACCTTTGTCAGACATTTTTTATAACACTGCGGATCTATACATACATATATATATAATTAGTTTTTCTTTTTTTATTTTGTAGTGGAAACACATTTAATAAAGTTGTGGGGTACAAAAAGTAAACTATATCGGAGGATTTACATTGACAGATTATAAATCTAAAATTTGTTATGCAAATATGACAAAACATTTGCAGTCATAAACGTGAGTTATATATAAATTGGTTTTACAATACGAAACTAATTAATATAATCCCAGACAACAAGCATGTCCTACAGATGTTTGAAAGACGTCTTAAAGACAATTTTTTAAGACATTTTTGAGACATTATCAAAAGACGTCTATAAGACGTCTGAAAGATAGCTTTTTTAAGACGTCTTTAAGACATTACAAAAAAAAGTCTTCAAAACGTCTTAAAAATATCTTTTTAAGACGTCTTTAAGACATTATCAAAAGACGTCTGAAAGATAGCTTTTTTAAGATGTCTTTAAGACATTACCAAAAGATATCTTCAAGATATCTGAAAGATAACTCCAAGTCCACAACAGGAGAGACCATCGATGACTGCATATAGAGGGGTTTTATAGTGGGTGAGAATCCCATACTCTTCCATCACACTGCGGGGGGTGCATAATGCATTTCCCACCTTTTTTCGGAAAAAAAACGTCTTTAAGGCATTAGAAAAGACGTCTTAAAGATGTCTTAAAGATGTCTTTAAGACGTCTTAAGGCCGTCTTAAAGACGTCTATGAAACAATTTGTCGATTGTCTTATATTTAACAGTCGACGCTGTGCGTTATTCAATTTTGTTTAATGGCGAGAGTTGCCGTACAGAAGACATACGAGAGCGCAGGATACTGCAGTAAAATTGGCGAGACAATAACTGCGCTGACATCGAATCGGCAAGACAATCAGCGATATATAGCAACCCAGCGACATCGATATATATCGAGACAGCGAACTGGCGGAAAGTGAATAGCCGGTAGAATATAGAGCAAATTCGCGCGATATAGCGAAATTGAGAAGAAGAGAGTACATCATCATAAGGTACGTATATTTATTTAAATATAATTTTTTAAAATATATAATATATACACTTTCATTATCGCATATTTCATTAATAAATATTAAATGACATGCCGTTCTACTTTTATATGAAATAAAAAATATTATGTATATAATAAATAATAAAATATTAATATATTATGTAAAAATTTTAAAAAATATATTTTCCCAGACAGCATCAAAATCGAAACACGTCTAAAATCGGGTCATAAGACGTCTTTAAGATGTCTTTAAGATGTTTTTTAGATATCATGTTAAGATGTCTTAAAGACGTCTTAAAGATGTCTTATGTTCTGATTTTGGATATGTTGCTGTCTGGGTTAAGAATTGCGATTTTTATTAAAATAAATTAAATGTCTCGACACATAATTTTAATAATAAAATAATAAATAATAATAATAATATCAGAGACTGCATCACAGTGCCATTATAAATATAATTATAAATATTTTTGTACGTTATGCGACGGTGCCCCATTTGCTACGCTATACTGGCGCGGCCAGACGTAGACGGTACTGCTTCTCAAGGCGCTCGGCTGCTAGTACACGTGCTTGGAAAAAATGGCACTGCGATGCAGTCCCTGATATTATTATTATTATATATTATTTTGTTATATATATATATATAAATTATTTGTTGGATCTGTAACAATTAAGTAACGAAATATTGACTTAAATTGCTAATGTTAAAATATATATAGTCAATATTTCGTTACTCATTAATTTCTATAGATCAAACAAATAATTTATATATATATATATATATATACACTCGTCAAAAAAATTATCGCAACACGTAATTAATATCAAAATTTAGCATAAATTCAAATAAGCATATCTCCGCGAAAAATTGTCGTATTTCAAAAATTTTTTTTTTGTTTTAAAGGGTAAAGTCTCTACTTTAAGGAACTTTCGTTCGATTTTGATTTTATTCTCTCCCCTTTTCTCCATCCCTTTAAAAGGAGGGACGTGTTTTTTTTTTTCAAAAAATTGCATTGTTTGACGAACTCTATGGAGTGTACTAAATTTTTCTCGCAAATATCATCATAAC
Source organism: Prenolepis imparis (assembly GCF_030444845.1). Lineage (NCBI taxonomy): Eukaryota > Metazoa > Arthropoda > Insecta > Hymenoptera > Formicidae > Prenolepis > Prenolepis imparis. Next base: position 15,858,434 of record NW_028141164.1, read on the forward strand.
TATCGTAAAATATGGACACACACACACACACACACACACACGATGGGCAAAATCCGACCAGCAACCTCCCCGTAGTGCCCATCGGATAATGCTAATGTTAACGGTAATTGAATACATAGGCAAAAATGCATAGGTAACTTTGATATGCTGTAACTTCGCGAAAAAAAATCGTACGGTATTCAATTTTTTTTTAAATTTGTAGAGAAAAGTCCATATTTTACGATAGTTATGATGATATTTGCGAAAAAAATTTAGTACACTCCGTAGAATTCGTCAAACTATGCAATTTTTTGAAAAAAAAACACATCCTCCCTTTTAAAGGGATGGAGAAAGGGGGAGAGAATAAAATCAAAATCGAACGAAAGTTCCTTAAAGTAGAGACTTTACTCTTTAAAACAAAAAAAAAATTTTTGAAATACGATAGTTTTTCGCGGAGATACGCTTATTTGAATTTATGCTAAATTTTGATATTAATTACGTGTTGCGATAATTTTTTTGACGAGTATATATATATATAAATTTGGAGAGAGAAGATGGCCGCGAAAGTAGTGACAGGAGTCGATCGGTGCTCAGAGTTAAGGTGAAAGGTGGTGGAGTTGTAGAAAGGCTGAGGAGGAAATTGGGTGTGGAGGAGATGGGGTGAGAAAAATGGTGTGAGTGGCCGCGAAGGGAAAGAAAAGGAGCATAAGGTGAAGGTGCACTGACGAAAGGAAAATTGGAGCGTGGAAACGAAGGAAGGATAGGAACGGGACGAGGAAGGATGACGTGGCGGAAAAGGAGAAACGTCGGTAAAAGGAGGATAAAGAAGAGAGAGGTAATTTGGAGAAGAGGCGTTGTCAGAGAGGGCGCTGGGTAGGGAAAGGAGAAGCACGTGCAGGACCGAGGGCGCTATGATAGCGACAGAAAGAACGGAAACAGGTGGTTAGTTCAGTGGCACGTGTACGTAATAAAGGTACGTAATAAAAGTATAGCAGAGAGGATAGAAGTTTAGAAACGAAAGGATGGAGTGGATAAAGGACGGTGTAAGCGATATAAAGGAGATAAGGAGGATGATGGAGAGGATGTTAAAGATGATGGAGAGGAACAAGGAAAGAGAGAGTGAGGAGGAGGAAAGGAGAAGAGGTATAGAGAAAAGGTTAGAGAGAATGGAGGAGAGTGAGAGGTTATGGAAAATGAACATGCTAGGGGAGGAGAGTAGGGAAGAAGAAAGGAGAAGAGAGAGGAAAGAATGCGGGGAGAAAGAGATGGAGAAAGGAATTGACAGGAGGTGGAGCGAGGTGGTGAAAGGAGAGCGGAGGAAAGAGGAGGAAGATGAGAATAGAGTGGAAGAATGGAAAGGAGCGGCGGGAGAGGACGGGAGAAGATTTGGAGGAGAGCGGATGGAAGACGGCAAAAAGGAGGCAATGTACCGGAGGGAAGAGAGGGCGGTAGGAGAAGGATGTGTGAGTAAAGGACAGAGTGGTGGAGATATGCAGGGGAAGGAGGAGAGCGGAGGAAGAGAGAAGAGAGAGAGCGCGGGCGGGAAGTTGGGAGAAGGGAAGAGAGATGAGGTAAGGGGGGTCGTGGAGAAAGGAGGAGAGAGAGCACTGGACGGGGGGGTGAGGGAGGTGATGAGAGGGAGGAAGATGAAGGGGGAAGGGAATTTGATGAAGGGGAATGAAGGGGGGAATGAGAGGGATAAAACAGAAAGGGATAGTAGGGATAGTAGGGAGAAGGAAAGAAGCGGGAGGGGGGAAAGGAGGGAAGTAAGAGTTGAGAAAGGGGCGGGGGAATACGGAGGGAAATAGAAAAGAATGGTGGTGGAAGTTGGTGGAAGAGGATGATGAGGATAGGGGAAAGGATAGGGGGGGGGGAAGAGGTAAGGAGGGAAGTTAGAGAGAAAAAGGAAGGGAAAGGAGGGGAGGAGGAGGGTGGAAAGGAGGATAGGATAGGGAGGAAATGGGAAGGGATAGCGGTAGAAAGGGGGAAGAGATTAGAGAGAGGGGGGGAGAGAAAGAGAGGAGAGAGAGAGGAAAGAGGAAATAGAGAGGAGAAGAAGTAGGGAAAGAAATATAGTTTGGAGAGGGATAGAGGGGGAAGATGAGGAAGAAAGAAGACTGATGATGGAATGGATGATGGCATGGGCATTAGGAAAGGAGGTGAGGGTGAGGGGAGTTAGGGAGAGAACGGGGGAAAGGGGGAAGAAAGTGCTTATAGTGGAATAGAAGAGGAGAAGGACAGGGAAAAGTTATTAGAGAGGAGGTGGGAGTTTAGGAGAAGGTGGGGAGTAGGCATAGACGAGGATTTGACGATGGAGGAGAGGAGAGTAAGATGGAAATTTTTGGAATGGGCGAGGGAGGAAGAAAGGAAAGGGAAGGAGGTTAGGGTATGGAACAGGAAAATAGAAATAGATGGGGAGGAATGGGGGTGGGATAGCGAGGGAGGGGAGTGGGTTAAGAGATAAATGTAGGGAGGCAGGGAGGCGTTAAGAGGAGAGGAGGGAGAGGTAGGAGGGATAGAGAAGGGCGGGAGGAGGAAGGGGAGAGGAGGAAGAGGGGAGAGGAAAAGGGTGCGGGAGGCAGGTTAGAGTATTGTGAGGTCTCCAATTGGCCAGGTTAGGGGAATGAAAATTGTGTAAAAGGGTGTGGGAGAGAGGAACGGAGGGGGGGGTAAAGTGGAAGTGGAGTAAGGGGAGAGGAGAAAGGGTGTGGGAGGTCAGGATAGATGATTGTGAGGTCTTTGATTGGCCAGGTTAGGGGATTATGAAAATTGTTAAAAGGGTGAGGGAGAGAAGAAGGGTGGAGAGGAGAAGGAGAAAGAAGCAGAGACAGGGAGACAGGAAGGAAGGAAGGAAGGATGACGGGAGAGGAGAAAAGAGAAGAAGAGGAGGGTGGAAAGACAATGTAATGAGAAATGAGAAATGTTGATGTAATAGGAAAGGTAGAAGATAGATGGGAGGATGTAAGGGGTTTGGCGGGCCCCTGAAAACGCCCCGCAATCCCTAATTTGGGCCGCGGAATAAACATTCTAATTCTAATTCTAATTCTATATATATAAATTTATATTTAAATATATTTTTATACTCTACGCGACTGTGCCCTTTGCTATTTAGACAGCTAGACTGGCGCGGTGTAAACGGTACTGCTTCTTACGGCACTCGGCCGCTAGCACGCGTTTGAAATGGGGAAAATGACACCGCGATCCAGTTTCTGAATAATAATAATTTTAAAATATTAATCATTTTTAAATTTATGTTGTCACATAATAATAATTCTAATGATAATTATATTATGAATTATATATTGAGGACTTCGTTGTAGCAAAACCTTAGGCTTTTTACTGTTTTATCCAAAAATGCGGAATCCTCTTATATTTATCCTTCTTATATAATTATAGCTTCTTTTTCCTATATGTCTCCTCCCATTATCTTCTTATTTGGTTGCAGTATAAATATTGCGATATATTCTGTATTTAAAATCTGTAAGCAGAAAATTGTTCAAATAATTAATATAATTTTTATAGCAGACATAAAGGAGAGAGTACAACTTTTTGTATTTATTATACAGAATGAAGTTGAATTAATAAAATCTAAAAATTGATTTCAGCAAATGACGGTACAAGATAAAAAATCTAAATAATAAATAGATGAAATATCAAATAATGAGTTCATGTTTTTCACAATTAGTTGAAATTAATTTCAAAAGAAATAAAAATTAATTATAAATACTTATAAGTTATTAGCACATTTACCTGCACTGAGTTGTTGTTTTAAATCAGTCATTTGATATTTGTATGTTGTTTTCTTTTCCATCAAAAGCTGAAGCTGCTTATGTAAAGTATATACTTAATTTTGTTCTTGCATTTGATCACGATGATAATGTGGCGTGTTGTTTGCTTTTTTATCTTGTACTGTCATTTACTGAAATCAATTTTTAAATTCCATTAATTCAACTTCATTCTGTATAATAAATATTTTTATAAAATTGGATAATTATAAATATTCTTCGATAACAAATCTAACAAATATAACATCTGTAATTCTTGACTCGCAATAATTAATTCATATATTTTGTCACCTATTTCTTGTAATTCCTTCTCTTTCTCATCAGGGAAATATTTCCTTTTATCAATAATACCTACAATTGTCAGGCAATTGTTGTGTACGTGTGTCGGTTAAAGACTATCACTTATTTTATTTTCCATAATAACTTTCCAATTCATTTTTATGTTGTTGCTCCAATCTGTAAGATCATAAATTATTTGTAATGTAACTCTCATACAACCATCTTTCATAATTTTTTTTTACAAAATGTCACTTATTTTCAATATATCGAGAAGATAATTGAATTTGAAACAAGCCTCTTCTCTCATATGATCCATAGGTTTTAATCTTATTTCTTTCACTAATCGATTCGCCAACATTTGCTCAGTTCCTTACTGATATTTATACTGCTTCGAAAGTAGACACCATTCTCACTGTAGTCAAAATATAATCGTGCAAACCCTTAAGTCCATATCAGACTACTCATTGAAGATTGAGATTACAGATTAAAGATTGAAATTTGACCAATCACAAGACAAAGAAATTTTAGTTCCTTTTATTTTGTTTAGTTCCATTAATTTTATTTCAATAAATTATTTATTTTGATAAATTCCAATTTAAAAAATTTAAATCTTTAATTCTCAATCCATAGGGCCGGAGCACAGACTTTTGCATAACGCTGGGTCCACAATAGGTGATTTAAGCCCTAAGCCTTAAGAAATTGATCAATCGCAGTCAAGTATGAGGAGAAAACTCGACTGTGATTGGTCAATTTCTTAAGGCTTAGGGCTTAAATCACCTATTGTGGACCCAGCGTAACGCAGTGTAAGCCCATTCTACACACCTTCCGTAACTATAAACTTAACCGTAACGTAAGGATTCGACCAATCGCGTTGCTTGATTCGGCCGTCCGTAACAGTAGCAGTAAGAATCAAGCAACGCGATTGGTCGAAACCTTACTGTTACATCTTACGGAAAGTATGTCGAATATTATATTATTTTTTTATCCCGGCTATAGTCTGATACGTGCTCTTGCACAATGGCAGGCAACAAACAATAAAAATAGGGAATAAAAAATATCCACCAATAGGAGCAAGGAATAATATCTATTTTTCTTTCTTTATTGATGGATATTTTCTATTCCCTGTTCCTACAGCCTGTCTGATATTATGCAAGGACCTTTAATCTCATCTAAAAAATGTCTCTCTCTCTCTCTCTCTCTCTCTCTCTCTCTCTCTCTCTCTCAATAATAATAAATTAATAATTTTTTTAAATAATTTATTTATTTAAAATAAAAATTTATTTTTAGTTTTATAAAATGTTTGCTATTAAAAAGGAAACGGCATGCCATAGGATTCTGCTTTTGTTACAAATTGATGTTTGCATTTAAAATTGAAATTATCTAGTATTAATATTATCAAATATTTTAGTTTCTTTTTATTTTTTAGAATACTTTTGCGTGTGTATAAAGGAATTTGAAAATTTATAAAATGCCGAAGACAAAGAAATTTAGAGATTTATCTCGTAGTCAACAAAATCGACGTTTATCGCTTGCACGACAAAATAATGATACGCATAATATTTATAATACAAAATATCTTCCAAAAAAGCAAAATACAATAGACAATTCGAATATAATAGACAATTCAAATACAATAGAATTACATCAAATGAGCCCAGATATACCAAATGCAGATAAAACAAAAAATAATATTGAATTTAGAGAAATTGAAGAAGAATTTTGTACAATATATAATAATACAAAAAAACAAACTTTACAACAACGATTGCATATTTGGGCTACTGGGTACAATTACCCTCATTAACCTGGCACCCCCACCATAAAAAATCGAGTTCGGCTATAGTGCATAATTAAGTGCTAATTTGTTACTAATTAATTGCCCTAAGCGCGAATTTTTTGCTCCTACCGATTAGCAGGAAGACGTAATTAAAGATGGGGGTGCTAGCTTGCCATTAAGCTAGCACCCCCACTTTCGGAAAACACTTATAGCGAATCAAAAATAAAAAAACCAATACATCAGAATTAATTGCTAATTAATTGCTCAAAGATACTGCAAACAGATTTTGAAAATTTAGAATTTTTAATTATGAACCATTATGCACCAATATGACATACTATAAGAGTAAAGTACACTAACGCAATTAATTGCTGTAATAAATTTGGTCTCAAAATGTTTCCCTAATTAATTGCTGTTAAGATATGCAGTATCGAATTAATTGCTCCACGTTTTACTTAGAAAAATCGACTCGAAAAGGTGGCGGTGCTAGCATGCCCTTTAGAGTAAAGTACATTAACGCAATTAATTGCTGCTATGATTTTGGTCTCTAAATGTTTGTTTAATTAATTGTTTTTAAGATATGCAGCGTCGAATTAATTGCTCCACGTTTTACTTAGAAAAATCGACTTGAACAAGTATAGAATAGAATATCGAATTTATTACTCAGTCATTTAGCAATACTATTTAAATTAAATAAATGTAACTTAAAATAGAACAGCATAAGTTTGCTAGATATTTTTTGCATTTGAATGCAAATTCGTTAATTTTGCTTTAATATATGTTGTAATATGCAAATTATATAATATACTATTATATTGTATAATATATAGTATATTCTATAGAGTACATATAATGTACATATAGTGTATTATATAATATATTACTAATATGGTATTTTTGTCAACAATTAAAATGCGACATGAGCTTATTGATTTTTTTTTATAAAATATTACTTTATAGTCATATTGTTTTATAATACAAAAAGTATTATAAATAAAAATTTTATTTAAATTTTATTTAATCATTGCGTTTTTAAATTATCACATACAGCGACAGCCATATGTGAAAGTGTTTAACAAAAATAAGTGGAACAGGACGTGAAGATGGCTAATCTCTATCACTTTTTATTCACCACTGGAATATTAAAGAGAAAGAAAGAGATGTGAATGCTCTATTTTCACGCTATATTTTTACTTTTCACATTTGGTATAGGATATGAACTTTGTCTTCTCAGTTTCACGCACACTTGCTCACGTCTTATATCGTGTGTCGTGCGCGCGGCTTTGGCTTGTAGATCAAAAGACGCGCCGTGGATGCCGCGAATAAAGAAAAGCGCGATAAGTCAAAGCAATTACTAATAAATTGGTTCCTACCAGTCTTTCGCGATATCTCGAGCAGTAATCATCTGTGGAAAGCGTTTTTCGAACAGAAATTCTTCGCTCTCGCGTATGCGTTATTAATACGTTGTGCAATTTTCTTCATCACTTCTTTGTGATTTCTGTTGTGCTTTAAGATGCGTGTCGGAAGACCAGTGAAAATAGATATTGAATTATTAACGCAAAAAGTTTTGGAATACAAAGATAGGATTATAACAATGAAGGATACTATTATTTCGAAGTGCGATTCTGTTTGGATTACAATCGCAAAGGAATTGGATTATATCACTACACCCGCTTCATTATATACATATGTGACATGCAATAAATGCGGCCTAAGGGATAAATTAATTCCTCCTGCGATACTTCCGCCTGTGATTCAAAATGTAGAGGAAACATATTCAAACGCCGTAGATTCATCAGCCGATACTACAAAATCACTCGACGTCAGCAATGCAGACGATGCACGTACATTCACAATTACAATACCCAAAGAAGAATTTATGTCATTAATTATGCGTAAAATTTATCGGCGAAGAGATAAAGGTAAGCCAGAATCTATATGTGAATATATAATATTACAATCTGGAATGTGGCAACATGTATTTAATGAAAAAATTTGGGCAGCTACTAAAATAACTTGTGGTTTTAATTTCAAAAATCATAAATTATTGCTAAATGGGGAATATGGATATGCAAATGGTACATGCAAATGTGGTGCTATAATTAAATGCGATATAAATAATTCTATTGCAAATGATCTGACAACAAAAATTGTTTGTACTTTTATTGAAGGTAAAGGTCGTTGTGGAAAACGATATCTTAGACGTCCTATTAGAGATAAAATCGCGGAAAAATTGAAAAAAACTACGGCAATGGTCTATCGTACAGAATTAGCTGAAGATTTAATGAGTACAAGCGATACCGCGGAACCTCCACATTTATTTAGCACAAATGTTTTAAGAGTCGCAAAAAAAAATTATAGAAGAAGATTATCTGGATAAAGATCCCCTGAAAGCATTATTATTAATGCAGTTGGGATCTTTACGAGATATTATACATAATATTGGCTTAAATCCATTTTTTATACATTATTGGTCTAATTATCAAATAAATGTGTATAGATCATATGCAATGTCTGAGCCTTGTATTTATATTGATGCAACTGGTAGTTTAATAAAAAAAATTAAGAGATTTGATCGATCTAAATCGAAACATATATTTCTTTATAATGCTGTAATTAATTGTGAAAGTAGTAAAGGTCTTTTTCCAGTATGTCAAATGTTGTCGGAGAGTCACAATACTAATGCGATTCAATTTTGGCTATCAGAGTGGATTCGTTTAGGTGCACCTCATCCACGAGAAGTCGTATGCGATTTTTCAAGGGCACTTTTGACAGCAGCTATTCGTTCTTTTGCAGGAAATTTAACTCTAGAAAGCTATTTTGATGCATGCAAGGATGACCAATTGCCAATGTGTTACATACGGATTGATGTAGCGCATTTTATAAAAAAATATAGCAACTTTTTAAAAATTTCACGGCCAAGAATTAAAAAATTTTATTTATCTTTGTTAGGACAATTGATTCTATGTCGTAATATAGAAATAGCTCAAGAAATTTTAACTTCTCTTTTAGTAATTTCTAGGAGTGAAACTGAAGGCTATACCCAACAAAATAAACCAACTATGTGCGAAGAATACAAAATGAAAGTAAAACGTTTCATGTCAGCTGATGAAGAAACACAGTTTTTAGAAACAGAAGATTCGAATGCTGACGATAATGACGATAATGAGGATCATGAGGATGCAACAAACGGATGGCACCACTGGGCAAAATCTATAGATGAGAAAGTACAAATGAAAATTACTGATACGGGTGATCGAGAAAATGCACATTACATGCCTGCGTTTGCTGATAAATTAATAGCAGACACAAAATATTTGCCTTTATGGTCCTGCATATGTCGTGATAAATTTGGATTTGGAAGGATACCAGCAAGCAGTGCATCTGTTGAAGGAGATTTTCATATAATAAAAAATATATTTTTTAAAAGTGAACAAACGCCGATGCGCGCAGATTTATTTGTAACAAAACATGTTAAGATTCTTAGCGGTTGTAGCATGCAGTATTTACTTTAGATTTATGTTCATAGTCATGCATTATTTTGTATTCATCGTTAGTTTATTTTTGCGCAATGCGTTTAGGCTATTTCTATGTGTAACGTCGATTTGGTGTGGATTGATTTGTGAACGCCCGATAGTTGGCGTGTCAGTCAGTTGTAGCCGAGAGGTTCATGCCATATGTGTGTACGGACAGCGTTGTACAGTGCGTATTCGACATTAAAATAAATACAGTTAAGAGCAAAACATATTCATTCGATTAATATGTGCCAAGCACCGGTCCTCTGGTAAGGACACTAACAGCGGTCGTGTAAAACTAATAAATGCAATGTTTCAGGACAAAGATATAGAAATAGGAGAGATAACGGAAAAAATTGTAGAAGGATCCCCGACAATTATATCGGAACAATTTCTAGAGACTGATAATATCAATATGGAAATTAATGTTGAATGTCCTGTGTGTGCTAATGGAGACGAACCTACTGGTGCGCATGTATGTTGTATCTGCCACAAAAACGTTCATGCTATTGATGCTTGTTCTAGAAGTCGCCAGTTGGAGAAGAAGGATATGGACAGAAACGCATTTGCAAAAAATGTGAAACAGTTGGTAATGCAAATGAAATATTAGCAGCAAGAGAAATAGAAGATTGGAGAGGACTTGCAGCTAAAACAACTAAAACATCGTCCAGAGGCAGATACCTTCAACGAGGCAATCCGGAACAAGATTTTTTATTAGAAAAGCTTCAAAAAATACCAATTATAAAAAATGGTGGTAACTTATCGGTAAAAGCTGTAAAAATAGGAAATGAAAAATATTCTTTTACTAATACCTGTGCAATTGATAGCATATTGCAGCTTTTTATTTCAGCTTATTTTGATAAAAAATATATTAAAGATTTAATACATAAAGAAAGCAGCAATATGTTTTTTAAACTTGTACTTGATATAGTAACGCATGGAATTAAAAAATCTTCTTACAGACTTCGTGCGCTAATATTGTGCGAAATTTTTAAAAGTTCAAATTTGCATAATGACTGTATATTGATTAATTGTGAAGTTACAGTTGCTTTTTTGTGCAGAGAATTATTTAAAAACTATCCATCATTTAAAGAAATATCGAGGTGCAGTTGCGGTTGTCCTACCAGAGAGAAAATATTACCATTGGTTCAAGTTGAACTTGGATTATTGCAACGAAGAGAATTTAATCGCATAGAAAGTGAAATAACTATTCAAGGAACACGACCTTGCTGTCAAAAAGATTGTAATGGCTTTGAAACAACAACTATTTTTTATATAGGTATATATTAATTTTTTTTTTTTTTTCTATTCTATTTATTATATATTTTCTCATTTCTAGTTTTATTAATTATATGTAATTTAATTTACAGGACAATTTATGATTTTTGAATTATATTCAGAAATTACAGATGAACAGCGAATTCCACTGGAAGAACTTCCAACAGAATTAAATTTATCCTTTTTGGAACAGTCGTATTCCTTAATCGGCACAGTCGATTTCAAATCACCAGTGATACAAACTAGACAATCTATAGATTCTGATATAGGACATTACACAGCAATATGTTATCGAAAAAATAACAAGTGGGTAAGATACGACGACTGCAAAGATGCAGAAAAAGTTTTAGATAATCATTATAACGCATGTCCGCATATTGTTATATACTATAAGTAATTACACACATAAAGATATAATTTATAATTTTTGCAAATATTAATACATGTACAAATAACATTTTTAAAAGTATTATTTTTAATATTAAATTATTTAAACGCTATTATAATTGTTAATGCATTTAATAGACAAAAGAAATGCGTTCGCGGATAGCCTTGAGCGAGCGTGAACTGCAATTGTAATAAAAAATATGCGGTCGCGGATAGCCTTGAGCGAGCGTGAACTGCAATTGTAATAAAATATGCGTTCGCAGATAGCCTTGAGCGAGCGTGAACTGCAATTGTGATAAATTATTTGAACGCTAGTAATAATTGTTAATGCATTTAATAGATAGAATAAAACAACATGCGTTCTCATAACTTCGAGTGAGCTTTGAGTGAACTGAAACTATTATTTCTAATGTATGCATAATATATTCTTAACAATAACAATATGCGGATAATGTATTTGTAGTATCATTAAAAAGAGATATTTAAAGTAATTCATATTAAACTCATTAAAAATACTCATATATTGTTATAACATATTGTAATACACGTCTTGTATTATGTATATTTATTATAAAAATATTAAATATATGTATATATAATATATTTTTTAAATTTATTTTATATAAACTACCATGTCCTTAATATTATTGTAATTAATATAGTAAATATAGAAAATATATAATTTTATATAAATTAAATTTATTAACATTTTCTTTTTCCTATCTTCATTTCCTTTCTATTTTTGACATAATTAGAAAAGATAAAATTTCATTTGACATAACTAGAAAAGATAAAATTTCATTAAAAAATTTATGTAGAATCAATATAGATCAAAATTTAGTAGATCATTGTAGAAAATTAATAATAATATTAGTACATTTACTACACACCAAATACAATTATTAAGATTTTACTATTCAAATTTTACTTTGTCAATCTTTATAAATCACTACTTTCCTGTCTCATCTGATATATATTTAAAAATATTTCCATAAAACTATCTACCTATATTTTTAATTTAACATTAATCATACAAAATTGCAGAATGAAATTATATGTTAAGTTACGTCTATGATCGTAATTAAATTATCATAAATTTCTGTTAGTTTAGCTTACATTATAGTTAATGTAAAAAATAATATTGAATAATATATGCTTTAGCAAATCAACAAAAATATTCAATCTTCTGAAAAATATTTAACTGTGCCTAATTGTGCAAACATGCCGCGCAGCGCCCAATTGTCGAAATTCCTTTTTCGCCCATGCGCATAAGAGCGCCTTCTGAGCTGAGTAGTGACATTTCGAATTACTGTCTTTCCTTTTCTTACACACGGATAGATAGAGTGGCGCTATCATAGACATATTAATATAGACTGCTCATGAAGCAGTGGAATCGGGAATGGGGGCGTCCTCCTCTAAGGGAAAAGGATGGCACGAACAGTCCTGGCTTGCTGTCTTCTTCTAATGGACGTAATCTGCGCACCAGTATGCGCAGTATACCATTAGAAGAAGACAGCAAGCCAGGACTGTTCGTGCTGTCTTTTTCCCTCAGGAGGACACTCCCCACCACCTTATGAGTAGTCTATATTAATATGTTTATGGGCGCTATATATTACGTCATCTTATTAGGCGTTCAGCAGAGTAGGTTCTCAAACGTGATTGGTTCTTACTTTTAGAACCAACGAATCAACTTACAGTGTTGATAAAACGACAACTTAGTAATTGTTCTGCTGAACGCGGCCATTGTGTCGTAATTCTGCGTTTCATAGACGTCCTTGTAAAGGCACAGTGGCCATTTGTGTGAAGAGGGCTAATTCTTTTACGTATAAAATGGCATTCCAAAATAAAGGTAAGTTATAGAATATTTTCTACAATTACGACTGATACTACAAAATATACAAATATATATTTAATTATAAACGCAAGAATTACTTTCCTTTGTCCAATAAGTTGTGAAACTAGTTCTTAGTTATTAGTTATTAGTAAGGGCCGATTGTTCTTCTTATTGTAAGTAAAGCGTGGAGCAATTAATTCGATACTGCATATCTTAACAGCAATTAATTAGGGAAACATTTTGAGACCAAATTTATTACAGCAATTAATTACGTTAATGTACTTTACTCTTGAGGGCATGCTAGCACCGCCACCTTTTCGAGTCGATTTTTCTAACAATAAGTAAAACGTGGAGCAATTAATTCGATACTGCATATCTTAATTGCATATCTTAACAGCAATTAATTAGGGAAACATTTTGAGACCAAATTTATTACAGCAATTAATTGCGTTAATGTACTTTACTCTTGAGGGCATGCTAGCACCGCCACCTTTTCGAGTCGATTTTTCTAAGTAAAATGTAGAGCAATTAATTCGACGCTGCATATCTTAAGAGCACTTAATTAAAGAAACATTTTGAGACCAAAATCATAGCAGCAATTAATTGCGTTAGTGTACTTTACTCTTATAGTATGTCATATTGGTGCATAATGGTTCATAATTAAAAATTCTAAATTTTCAAAATCTGTTTGCAGTATCTTTGAGCAATTAATTAGCAATTAATTCTGATGTATTGGTTTTTTTATTTTTGATTCGCTATAAGTGTTTTCCGGAAGTGGGGGTGCTAGCTTAATGGCAAGCTAGCACCCCCATCTTTAATTACGTTTTCCTGCTAATCGGTAGGAGCAAAAAATTCGCGCTTAGGGCAATTAATTAGCAACAAATTAGCACTTAATTATGCACTATAGCCGAACCCGATTTTTTATGGTGGGGGTGCCAGGTTAATGAGGGTGAATACAATGTGACGCAAACATCCTTAACGGCCTTATTAAATATTTTACGAGAAGAAGGTCATGAAATGCCAGAACTATTTTAGGCACACCTAAAAACATGGTTCTTCGTGAATGTGGGACTGGACAGTATTTTCATTACGGCTTAGAAAAAGTATTACGGGAAAAATTAGAAAATTTTAAAAATATAAGTCATGTTATTAAAATAAATATAAATATTGATGGCCTTCCTCTTTCAAAAAGTTCACAAAGCCAATTATGGCCTATACTTGGTCAAATCTATAATACAGAACTCATAACAAAACATTTTTTAATCGGTGCCTATCACGGTTATAAAAAACCTACGAACGCAAGTGATTTTTTACAAGAATTCTGTAATGAATACCGCATTCTGCAAGAGGAAGGTTTCTTTTTTAAAGATAAAAATTATTATGTACAAATCAAAGCAGTTATTTGTGATGCCCCTGCAAAATCTTTTATTACTGGAACGAAGGGGCATAATGCATATTTTAGTTGCGGAAAATGTTGTTGTGAAGGTGATTATTATAATCACAAAATAGTTTTTTTGAATGAAAATGCGCCGTTAAGAACTAATAATGATTTCCGCAATCGCAAAAATGAAGAACATCATGTTTCCGTTTCGCCCTTTGAAGATTTATCTATAGATATGATTCATTCTTTTCCACTGGACTACATGCATTTGATATGTTTAGGAGTAATGAAGAAAATGTTACATTTATGGATTAAAGGAAACCATATATATCGGTTACGTGCAGCAGATATAGAGGCATTATCTGTAGATTTAATAACGTTACGAAAATTTATACCGATAGAATTTAGCCGTCATCCGCGAGGTTTAAATGAATTAGATCGATGGAAGGCAACAGAACTGAGAATGTTTCTTTTATATTTGGGACCCATAATTTTACGCAAATATTTAAAAGAAGATTACTTTAAACATTTCTATGCTCTACACACAGCTATACGTATTCTATGCCATACAAAAGATTGCTTGCGTAATAATACATATGCACAAAAATTATTAATATATTTTGTTAAAACGTTAAAAATATTATATGGTGAAGATAATATGGTTTTTAATGTTTATAATCTAATTCATATCTGTCAAGATGTTAATACATATGGTTCCCTCGATACATTTAGTGCATTTCCCTTTGAAAATTATATGAAAGATATAAAAAAAATGTTGCGTAAATCAGAAAAACCGCTATCGCAATTAAATAACAGGCTCCATGAACGTATAATTAAATGTACAACTAATTATAACAGTTCCATTGATGAGCCATTACTTATAAAGCCAGATAGGAAACAGTTCCCCTTACAATATCAAAATACAAATCAATTATATAGATCATATAAAAAAAATAAAATTCAAAAATTTTACACTAACAACTAAACCTCCTGATAACTGTTGTTATCTAAAAGATGGATCCGTTTTTTCTATAAAATATCTCGGTTTAGAAGATGAAAATCCAATTGTCGTAGGAAGTAAATATCTTGATCTTCGACCAATACCTATGTATCCTTGTGATTCCCAACATCTAAAAATATATATAACAAATAATGAAACATTAGATCTGGAGATAATATCTGCAAAAGAAATAGATAATAAAGGTTTACAAGTCTTTTATAATGGCTATAATTACATAATGCCTTTATTACATGTATAATTGTTGTATAATTACATGTATAAACATTGAATATGATGAAGATAAGTATAAAAAGTAAATATTTATATTATATTTATATGATAAATATTTATGTGATATTTTATATTTATATGATTATTATATTTAAAATGTTTTCTATCACATTTAATAAAATCAAAGGACCCATTTTTTTGGAAATTGGGTCCTTTGATTTTATTAAATTTGATGAAAAACATTTTAAACATAATAATTATATACTTTCACAAAAATTTTATTAGATTATACCCAATTTCACAAAAATTTTTTCAGATTATGTATTATATTATATTTTTTGATGATTGGTGCTCAATAATACCGGAAGTTTGGCTAAATTTCGGAGATAAAACATTTTTATGGCCTCCTAAAGAAATTAATGTTACAAAGGCAATTACAAAAAATATTCAACCAAAAACTAATTGGATTAGGCGCATTTATCGACGAATCACGGGACCATATGGTAATTATAAACAATTATATTACAAAATAGATGTTTAAAACATTTATCTTAATTATAAAATATATTCATTATTTTTTATAGAAACATATGGAATAGCTAGAAAAATGGAAAAAGAAGCAATTTACATTTCCACTTCGGAAGAAGGACAATTAAAAACGTTAAATTGTTCAGAAAAAAATTTACAAAAAAGAATTGTAAAAAGGCCTCTTTTTTATGATGAATTGGACGAATTTAGCGAAAATGGTACATTAAATTCTTTTACTAAATTCTTTAGTAGAAGTTAACATTTCTATTAATAATATAACTATATATTTTACAGAACATGCAAGAAAAAAACCAAATCGTATACCATCGCCTCCTTCCACATATGTCCCAACTTCCTCTGATGAATGTAAACAATACAGCAATAGAAAAGTGGACAGTACGTATATTTCTTCTTTACTTGTAGTGACTTCTTTAACCTGAAACAATAAATAATATATTATTTAAAGTTAAGAAAAAAATATTTTAAATATAAAAATACATTCATATTTCAAATTAATGACAGCAATTAATTTTGTATGAAAACAAATGTTTATAGTTGTATAAAACTTTCATATATAATTAAATTTATTATCTCTATTTTAAATAATTTTTGTTTATTTAAATTTTTAATTTTTTTAAATTGTAAATTCTAAATAATTTATATTTTAAATAATCTTTCTTTTATTTGTAATTTTTATAGAATACTTACCAAAAAGTATTAATGATGTGGCATCCTCTTCTAACGTGCGAGCATCTAATAGTGATCATACTCCAAAGGGTCGAAATGGTATGGATCTTTGTTATTCATTTTTATATCTGTAACAATAAATAATAATGTAATTAAACATGATACTTTTTATTTTTTTATTTGTAAATTCTAAATAATTTATATTTTAAATAATCTTTCTTTTATTTGTAATTTTTATAGAATACTTACCAAAAAGTATTAATGATGTGGCATCCTCTTCTAACGTGCGAGCATCTAATAGTGATCATACTCCAAAAGGTCGAAATGGTATGGATCTTTGTTATTCATTTTTATATCTGTAACAATAAATAATAATGTAATTAAACATGATACTTTTTATTTTTTTATTTGTAAATTCTAAATAATTTATATTTTAAATAATCTTTCTTTTATTTGTAATTTTTATAGAATACTTACCAAAAAGTATTAATGATGTGGCATCCTCTTCTAACGTGCGAGCATCTAATAGTGATCATACTCCAAAAGGTCGAAATGGTATGGATCTTTGTTATTCATTTTTATATCTGTAACAATAAATAATAATGTAATTAAACATGATACTTTTTATTTTTTTATTTGTAAATTCTAAATAATTTATATTTTAAATAATCTTTCTTTTATTTGTAATTTTTATAGAATACTTACCAAAAAGTATTAATGATGTGGCATCCTCTTCTAACGTGCGAACATCTAATAGTGATCATACTCCAAAAGGTCGAAATGGTATGGATCTTTGTTATTCATTTTTATATCTGTAACAATAAATAATAATGTAATTAAACATGATACTTTTTATTTTTTTATTTGTAAATTCTAAATAATTTATATTTTAAATAATCTTTCTTTTATTTGTAATTTTTATAGAATACTTACCAAAAAGTATTAATGATGTGGCATCATCTTCTAACGTGCGAGCATCTAATGGTAACCATATTCCAAAGGGTCGAAATGGTATATGTATAATATGGATCTTTGTTATTCATTTTTATATCTGTAACAAAAAAATAATGTAATTAAAAAATTATAAAAATATTAACTCTGATTTTATATATAAATAAACACAAAATTTAATAAATTAACATTTCTAATGGAATATATTACAGAAAATATGAAGAGTATGAAATTGTTTCCTTCAATTTGTGAGGAAGAGGAATTTTATGGTATAATATACAATATTTTTCATTTATAACATTATATATATATATATATATATATATATATACAGAGTGTCGAGTAGTTCACAAATCAAAATATATTATATAAAAGTTCTCAAAAGACAAAGTAAAAAAATTTATTACGATTTTTGAATCCAAGTAATAGTTTTAAAAATATAAGTATTTACAACAGGCCAATCAAACTCTATAGTATAACTTCGTCCCTAAGTTATATGTATGACAGTATTAGTGACTGAGAGATAAACGACTATTTAACCATAGAGTTTGATTGGCTAATTTTAAACACTTATATTTTAAACTGTTGCTTGGGTTAAAAAAACATAATAACATTTTTTATTATGTTTTTGTAGAACTCATAACATTTTGATTTTTGAATTTTATTGCAAATTACGGAAAACCCAGCACATATATATCCAAGTAGCAAACAAATGAAAGAATATATTGTATTTCAGATATTTCGGATAGTGAATATACATCACAAAATGATGTTAATGACGTCAATGTTCTTATTAAGGAAATAAATGACAATGTTCATGATATCATTAATGATCGTGTTAATGATAATGATGTTAATGATGATAATGATATTATTAATAATGATAATGATGTTAATGATGTCAATTATACCAGTGATTCTAATGATGTTAATGTCAATAATACTAATGTCAATGATTCTATTGATGGTCATGACGTCAATGATGAAACACATGATAAGTGCCACACTTGTTGCGGTATGTATTTTGTTACTTCACTTTCATTTATATATTGCATCAAGTATAAAATATAAAGATGCTGATACATCATTTATGTTGCATATTCTTAAATCTTTTGAAATTCTGTTTAAAATTCTTTATAATCCTGTTTTAAAATAAAAATAATAAAAATATATATAGAATCCGACAAAAGAAGGTCTAATGAGAGTTAGGCATGGAAATACAGCACAATCTTGTTGTTGGAAATCTTCTTTATTTAAATTTGAATGTTTCAGTTCTTCTTTTTAACTATCTTTAGTGCAACGGATAACAAAAAATTCTTCGCATTCTGAACTACCTCATCGTTCAAACTTCTTCGATGAATCTTCTATTAATTTATTTAAAAAGATTAATGTAATGCGAGATAATTATATAATGTAATATGAAAATGATATATAAATATAATAGAAAAATTTATTTGGTATTTTTTTCCAAATTTTTCTATTATATTCATATCATTTTCATATTACATATTATATATAATTATTTCAATTTGCCTTAATCTTTTTAAATAGAGGATTTACCGAAGAAGTTTCGACATTGTAGTTCAAAACGCGAAGAATTTTTGTTACCTATTGTCAGTGTTTGCTGTTATCTAAATAAAATTATATAGATAATTATCTAGATAAAATTTTGGCGTCATCTTATTTTTATATATATAATAAAAATATGTATTATCTATATCTGCATCTTAGATGATAAAAAGTGCTATCTTCACTAAATTATCTAGAATAATGTTCAGATAATTTGGTTTAGAGTCATAGCACATAAAAATACTTAAGTAGTAGAACTTCAGCAGTAAGCGATAAAAAACTTATAAATAAAAGTATGAATATATTTATATATCACTTTTATAATTTACATTTTTTAATTTACATTTACATATTTTCATCTCATCTTTATCTAGCTAATTTTAAAATCATCTAAGCACAACACTGCCTACTGTGCCGAAGATGGTCCAAAAGAACAGGGACTGAAACATTCAAATTTAAATAAAGAAGATTTCTAACAAGATTGTGCCTTATTTTCGCGCCTGGCTCTCATTAGCCCTTCTTTTGTCGGATTCTATATTTGTATATCAGTCTTTTTCTTGATTACTATAAGAATATATTGTAAAATATACTAATATTTTTGTTTTCTATTTCATAGAAGCATGTCGCGCAACACAAAAAACAATTATAAAAGCATGGCGTAGAACAGAGAAAAAATTAGATTTTTTGATCAATTTAATAGAAAATAAGAATGCGGCACGTACTATAATAGAACATGACGCAAGATTATTACCTGCTTTTCCGCTAGAGACTCTAGAAGATTTCTTTAAATTTGAAGAGGACCTCCAGCAAGATAGAGAAATAAGAAAACAGTTTGTAAGTTTGTTAATTTGTCTTCTTGCTTTAAAATTTGAGTTCTGACAATTAACATTCCAAAATTTTGTTCAGAATTTGCAGAAATACACACACGGCACACGCGGTACACGGCACATGGCACACGGCACATGAACCCACGGGCACAATTGCGCACTTTTTCTTCTTCTTCATACTTCATAGACATATTAAAAGATAGACTGCTTATGAGGCAGTAAAGTCACTAGATATATAGTGACTTTAATGAGGCAGTAGCCGGGAACATCCTCTCCTGGGGATCGATCATGTAACTTTTCTTTAGAGTGAAAACGTGAAAAGTGAAAAATTTTGCTTTGTTCCGCCAATCACGCATTGGTTTCCATAGTGAAATTGTTCACTTTTCACGTTTTCGCTCTAAAGAAAAGTTACATGATCGACCCCCTGAGGGAAAAAGATAGCATGAAGTTACTTGGGTTTCTGTCTTCTTCTAGTGAACGTGACTTAAGCCTAGTCTACAATAGAGTCGTAAGGTCGTAAACGTAAGAAATTGACCAATCACAGTCGATTATTCTCCTCGAATTCAACTGTGATTGGTCAATTTCTTACGTTTACGACCTTACGACTCTATTGTAGACTAGTCCTTAGGGTGCCGTCACATGGGGCGTAACTTGCGTAAGCGTAACCAGCGGATCGCCAATCACCGAGTTATTCCGATAGAGCCCTTCGTCGAGCTCTATCGGAATAACTCGGTGATTGGCGATCCGCTGGTTACGCTTACGCGATTTCTTAAGGCTTAGAGCTTAAATCACCTATTGTGGACCCACTGTTATAGAGCCGTGGCACTTAAATATCTGTTTTTTGTTGCAGAAAAATAAAATTGCAAGAATTGGAGGCAAAACATATGCGACAAAAACAAGAAATATATTGAAATATATTATAAATGATAATGTCGCCAAAAAAGTAACATGGACTGGAATGAAACAGTCAACTGGCATAAAAGAGACTGCATTTGCCAATATTATTATAGGTAATTAAAAATAAAATATATATATAAAAATAATAAATATAAATAATTTACAAATAAAAGTCAGAAAATAATAATTAACAGTAAATTTTTAGTTGCTCTTTCTTTGAATTTCAATTTGTTTTCTTATTTTAATTTTTAATATATATAAACAATATTATTATACATTTTATTATATTTAAATCTTAATAATTAATAAATTTTAATAATTATCTTTTTAAAATTTTAATAACATATTTTATAATATATAAATAAGTGTTATTAAAATATATATATATATAGGCCCGCATTCAAAACGCGCTTTTAAAGATATGTTAGCGCGTTGTTTGCTCGATACTGCACTGTTATTGGTTAACAACGCGCTAACATCTTTAAAAGCGCGTTCTGAATACGGGCCATTAAGTATAACAATTAAATAATATATTTTTTTAATTATTTCAGATTATGTTACTAGTTCTACGGAGCAATGCAGTCTGTACCAAGTACAGAAGGTAATTCAAGAATGGCTAAGACATGCGGGAGATAGAATATCGTATTTGTCAAATAAATAAAAAAATTTCATTTTTTAATATTTTTATGTGAAATGTATGTGATTATAAAAATAAAAAATATATATTTTGTGTTCAATAAAAATAATTTTTATTTTTAATTATAAAATAATAACGTATATGTATATTAGAATCGTAATAATAAAGACGTCTTTAAGACATAAATTTTTGATATTTTTAAGACGTCTTTAAGACATAAATTTTTGATATGTTTAAGACGTATTTAAGACGTATTTAAGACGTATTTAAAACGTATTTGAGATGTTCTTAAGAACGTCTTAAAGACATCTCAAATATGTCAAAAATGTAAGTTCCAAAGATGTCTATAAAATAATGTCTTAAAGACGTTTTTAAGACATGTCTTAAAGACGTCGAAAATCGACGCATAAGACAGCTTAAAGACGTATAAAAGATGTCTTTCTGACGATTTCGTAAGACGTCTTAAAAATTTTAAGACGTCTTTAAGACGTCTTTAAGACGACATAATGTTGTCTGGGATGTAACAAAGTAGAAACAATATATTCATCATTATTTTTTTCTGATTTTTGAGTTGAAGAGAATGACCCTGACCAACTTGGCATACTGTAGCACTTCGCAGTTATATAATTTATGCTGATTAATAAATGTAAGTCTTCTGATAACTCTTTGCATTTATATACTCCGACAGTTGAAGACTGAATTGGTAATTCGTAAAAATTTGTAACATTTTAAAAAGTTTGTACTACAAAGAAAACATCTTCATTTATAGTCAAAATATTTTTAATTTTGCAAATAGATTTATCC
Source organism: Prenolepis imparis (assembly GCF_030444845.1). Classification (NCBI taxonomy): domain Eukaryota; kingdom Metazoa; phylum Arthropoda; class Insecta; order Hymenoptera; family Formicidae; genus Prenolepis; species Prenolepis imparis. The sequence continues at coordinate 15,880,780 of NW_028141164.1, forward strand.
TGGATCTTGCAAAAACTATTGCAATCATCTATTGCAAAATTAAATTTATTTGACTGATAATTTTTGTATTGTATGAAATTGGTATTATCAATACAATCTGGAATAATACCATTTGTGTGTATTGCTGAAAGGCGATGATTCTCAGAATGACATTGAGGTACATGTTGTATATAATTTTTTTTCTCGTAATCGATTTGCGAATTGCTCAAGTGGACGTGGATGATTTCTAATATATTATTTTCATAAACGAATGCTGAACAATTTTCTAAATATCCTAATTCCTTTACGTCATCAACTAAATGTTGTAATCCATGAACATTGTAACTTACAAAGCTCGCTGTATAAAGATATTCCGCATGTTTCACAAACATTTGTAGGCATTTCTCAGCCGTTTCTAATTGCCTTCTCGAACATTTAATTGATGTGACTATTCTCATGGCTACATTAAGTAATAGCAAATGAAAATAAAATTCTTCAGATAAAATTCCGAACGAAATAATTGGTGCTGCATATAAAAGAAAATGTCTTAACTCAGTTGCTTTGAATTTAGAGAATTTCGCGAGAGATCTAGGACGACGAGCAAATTCGTTTGGGCAAAACTTGTTTAACTCTACATATCGTGAAGACATTTCATTAAGCGTTGAGGTACGTAGTTTCCCTGCATATCGAAATTTGCCATCATACCACGCACTTAATAGTCTCATAGTAACACCAAGGTATACCAGATGCATAATTTCAAAAGGCATCCTTGTGACAATCGGTATTCCAAGATCTTCTAATGGACTTTTTCCTTTTTGATGATTCTCATTCACACAAGATATATATTGTTCATTTGTTCGCTTTTCATGATTGATGCCCAAGTAAACCGTTCGATTCTCATGTCGGAACCCATTAACTTTGCATTTAGAACATGAACTATTGGAATTGTGTCCATAATGATTTAAAACTAAAGCTCTCGCCGGAGCGTCGGCAACAAAATCTTTAAACACTATAGGAATACGACGATTCCGTATTAGTATTCCTCCTAGTCTATTAGTTTCTTTCACCTCATCAAGAAGATTTTCAAAAAAGCTATATACATCGCAAGGTTTTTCAAGTCCTTTGTATACATCTATAATCACCGGCTTGAAATTAGGAATATTAATGAATATATTGTAAAGGCCAATATTGCATAGGATTGTTTCTACTCAATGATAAACCGTCAGTGTTAAGTTCTATTTCTAGAACAGGCGGAATTTCATCTGTAGCGTAAAACGAAAGATGCTTTTCTAATTGTTTTACAAAACCAATATGCCAATATACACCTGAGCCAATCGGTACAAAGTTAATGCGACCACGGCTTGTTTTTAATAGAGTTCTGCTATCTTTTGGTAAATTCCGAAAACATTTATGCGTACGAAGTACTTTTAAAATTGCTTTAGTCTGAACATGATTTATATTCATGTCCAGGCAGCATTGTTGTAAAAGGTTTTGAAAGTTTTGAAAACAATTAATTTCGACATGATTTTGTGAATCTTCGTGTACTATTTCTTCTACTACATTATCATGAGCACTTGGCATTTCTGATGAAAAGTCTAAAGACGTTTCTTCAAAGTAAGTGGTAGAAGCTAATTTCTCTTTAGTTTCACTACTTTCCAAATTTCTACAAGTCACATGAGAACGATTTTTTTCAGATGAATAAGTTAAGGAATTATTACTATTTTAACCTTGTAAGTGTGTTTTATCTACAGAAAGATGGAATCCTCTACGAATGCGTAATCGATTATATTGTTGACGACTTGATAAATTCTGGAAAGCCTTGCGAGTCGTCCAATTCATCATGTTTCCTTTCATATTCAATTAAGATTTTTCAATTTAATTTCACTCAGGTGCAGCACTGTCAAAAAAGAGAAATTAAGACAAAGTAAAAAACGTAATGAGGCTAAGTCCAATCATTGACATCTTAAAAATTCGAATAGAAAAAGCTACAATTTTATTTAACAATGTATAAATAAGTTAACAATGAACGATAAATAAAGCAAAAGTGGTCACATTTTGAGCTGAATTTCAAATTGAATCTCTACGGCGGTTCACAAAATAATTGTAAAACAAAGTACGTAATTATATTGATATATTATATATTGATATCGTGGTAGTGTAAAAACCTCCAGCTTCAATTTTGTGAAATAAGTGCAAATTTTTTTTTATATTACGCAAGAGTTATCAAAAAACAACTTATAAAAAATATGCCAACAGTTGTAAAAGTTACATATTGAAAATTCATTAATAATTGTATAAAAATCTGTCAATGCATATAAGAGGCTGCTTATTTATCTGTATTAATATAAAAGTTAATATTAATACCACACATTAGACTTATACCTATTATATATTTGTGTATCATTATTACTTCTCTAATAAAATTGTCTTATATATAGTTGTAACGCACACAAAAAGCTTTATGTTACTAATCGCAGTATTCATTATTAAAAAATGAAACTTCATAGATATTCATACATATATATATACTGGAAATTATAATAATTGCATATGAAAATCTGTCAATGCAATGTATATGCTGCTTTTGATATATATAATTTATATATTTCTATGGAATAAACTTTCTTTGTAATATTGAATAATAAGAAATAATACTGTACATACACTTAACCTTATATTAATACCAATCAATGAAGTTTATAATAATACTGACATTCCAGCATGTATTCTTGACAAAGATATAACACTATTTGGCAATAATTTAACAACGACACCAATTTGATAGTTATTATGACTGTGTATCAAAAAGGATTATATGAAATCCTATAGGTTATGTGTGCAACCATAAAAAATGCTATTTAATGAAGAGAAATAATACTTACCAGGAGTTATGATTTCCAACAAATTCAAAGCTTGAATATGACGAACTATACACCGACGATTCCACAATATATTATTTAACAACACCACACCGTTGTTACTGATTGTTGTCCCTATTCGATCGAGAATATCACGCCGCGGGGGAATTCCCGTAGCTAAGCAAACATAAGAAGGGAACAAAAACGCCATATTGGTGTGGCCTACCGAAGCGCGAGATTTAAAATAGCAGTAAAAATTGTTGTTTTTGTCGTTCAGATCCCAGTGACAGAAATGCGAAAAGAACGTGCAAGCATCTGTCCGACAGAAAAACAACAGCCGAATGCGCTAAATTTTACAAACATATTTGCAGCTAATAACAAAAGCCTTCGTCATAAGCTTTGTCAAATGCTTGCACGTTCCTTTCGCATTTCTGTCACTGGAATCTGTATGGCAAGAAGAACAATTTAAGCGACATACACTTATGAAATTTTGCTGCCAATATGTTTGAAGAGTCTAGTCACTCAACCGCTATTTTTCTGACAGACAGATGCTTGCACATTCTTTTCGCGTTTCTGCCGCTCGGATTTGTACTCAAAACTCGGCATTTTAAGTGACAAAAATTTTGTTACTCTGCTGCAAATGTGCGTGAAGAGTCTAAAGGGTGCTTTCCACGATGCTACTTTTATTCGTTTTGAGCAAGCTTCTTAATTCGTCAGCGAATTCGCTGATAAAAACTTCTTCTAGACGCTCGTTTTTTATTCGCTAGCGTCTAAAATTTTGAATTTGCGGCGTCTAATATTCGCTGTGTCTGTCTGCGCTAAAATTGAACATATCCAACTTTAACGCTCTCGTCAAGCGAATAACTGGGCGACTTTAGCAGCAGCGTCAAAAAACGCTCCGTGTAAAGATGGTAGCGAATGAATAAACAGGCGAGTAGCGAATAATTCGGCATCCTGCGCATGTGCTAGATGGCCAACTGACATTTTATTATCCAGGAGACGTACATACATGCGTGTGTTTGGTACAATAATATTTTCTTATTATTTGTGGAATTTTGTTCTCTTTCATTTTTGCGTCCAAAATGCACCAAAAATTACCAAGATTGAAAAATAACGAAATATGTACGTTTCTGGAGATTTTGGAAAATTATCCAATTATTTGGAATATAAAATTAAAAGAATATTCGAACAAACCGCATGTTTTCCGTCGATAGCGCCTGCGCAGTTAGGAAAGTTCCATCGTGTCTCAAATCCTTTTATTATGTGATTCCATTCTTGTGGTGTAGATGGTGACTGAAAAAAACAATGCAAATTAATAAAAATTTTTTTTTAAATATCTAACAAAATATCTTATTTATTGACAGAATGAAGACCGTGGTGATTCAATAAAAGAGAGTCAAGAAGAATCTTTTGAAGAATTTGAAAATAATGACAGTGAACTGACCCAGCACGTGGAAACTCCTGAGGATAAGAGTAAAGACAATGTCGTAGATGAAACAACAAACAATATCGCATACAATATAAATACAAAAATAATGTATATACAAAATAATATATACAAAATAATGCGTAAACAATAATATACAGTAATATAATATAAATACAAAAATAATATTATATAAAATTTCTTAATATTATATATTTATTTATTTATTATTATTATTTATTATTTATTTATTATTATTTATTAACAATTTATTTATTTATTTATTATTATTATTTATTTATTATTTATTATCATTATTATTTATTTTTTTCCTCTTTTGTCCCAGTAAATATTTCCAACAAAATTAGTCTCATTTACCTTTAACTTTTCAGCAGCCGCTTCGGAAACTAAATTCTTGCGTTTCAAATGTTTAACTAATCCTTTTAATGTTGTGATGCGAGCAATCATTCTTGTACGATATTTCTGTAAAGTTCTTATTTTTCTTTTTTGTTGTTCAATAGTACGTTTTACTAGAGCTAGAGCCCTTCGAGCCCTCCTGGGTGAACTTAGATGTGGTGATTTAATATCACCAACATAACGAGGTTCCCGTAGTCTTTTAGCCTTTTTAGGTGTTTCAAAAATTGAGCACTGTGCATCTTCATCTCTCAATGATTGAGATCCAGTCTTCGAAGATATTTTGCAGTTTGATGATTGGAATCCAGTCTTCGGAGATATTTGGCAGTTCGATGACTGCGTGCTTTCAATATGTGGTACTTGATCACTGTTAACTTTCATAGAAGTATCTAGAAGAACAACAAAAAAGAAAAATAAGAACTTTATAGAAATATCGTACAAGAATGATTGCTCGCATCACAACATTAAAAGAATTAATGAAATATTTGAAACGCAATCATCATTGATTAGTTTTTTTCGATTTATTTCAATCGAACAAATATAAAGTCAATCATCATTCATTATTATTATCTTTTGCTGTTACATCGCAATCTCTAATTAGACTGTCCGTAACAATATATTTCTTTTTTGTGCTGCTATGAACTTCGCTAGTCGACGAATCTAATTGTTGAAGCATTCTTCTTTTCTTCATATAAATTGGTAACGAATTGGGCTTTATAGATGAACCCCTAGCTCTCTTTATGATATCTTCGTCTCGAAAATGATTTGCACACAGTTTGGTGACAGAATTAAGAACGTGTTCACTTATTCCACAAAATGCTAACCATTTACAGCGAACACTCTCTTTTTTTGGAAATCTATTAACAAAAAAAGTAATTACTTTAATAACTTTAAAAAATATTAAAATATTTTGATAAAAAAAAAATGTTTTGATCGAAGATAACTGTTAAAAACGGTCTACAATATTTTATAAAAAAATCATTTAAAAGCTTATGAAATTCTGCGTCGATTAAACTGTATTAATTTTTTTTTGCTGCGTTAGATGCTAAAGTATCACTCTCGCTTGACGGCTGAGTTCGATATTATGAAGTAAATATACATTTTCTCTTGTCACTCCTGAATCAGTAGAAATTTTTTAATTTAATTAATATGGCGCAAATTTTGATTATAATGTGTAAATTATTTTAGATTTCTCTTTAAACTATTTTACCTTCGGCAGTAAATTGAAAATGAGAAAGAAAATTGCACAAAAGTAAAAAAAAAAATATTTTATTCTTTCTAACGTGATACTGTAGCATCTAACGCAACACAATAAAATTTAATACTAATTAATTTAAGTTTATTTAGTAAGTAGAACGCAGAATTTTATAGGCTTTTAAATGATTTTTTAATGTTTTATATATATAGTATATTATATTAAAATATTGTATAATATATATTGTTATAGCTCGAACTATAACCAGTAGTTATTAGAAATTAGAATTTACTGAATATCTTTATAGAATACTGTAAAACATTTTTGCTTATAAAAGAGCGCTCTCGACAAACGCTCGTCGCGTGAAAACACTAACGCAGCGAGACACGCGCGAAGTACCGGAAACCGCGAGATGCAAGCGAAGACCTGCGACTTCAACCTGCTTCGCTTGCAGTTAGAACAAAAACGCGTGAATATTACTAACCAATCAGAGACCTGTTTCCAAGGGCCTCTCCCGAAAGAAATCCAAGAAACAAAGAGGATATAGGACGGAGAGCCCGCCCGCGAAGGCAGTCTCGAATAAAACTCCTAAACATCAAGACGGAGTCGCTAATAAGAATCCGGAACATCAGGACGAGACTCACTAATAAAAATCTGAATCATTAAGAAGAATTACTAATAAACGCTCGCTAGCCAAACCTCGAATGTTACGCGAATATTTAATTAAAGAAATAACGAGAAATAAAGTGAAACCAAATTTAATCAGAAATAAAAGTGTATTTTAAGAGAAAGAAAAGAGTACAACACTCCTAACTTCCTACGAAGTCCTGCACGACCCGAGGATCCTCATCCTTAATTCGACGCAACCCCAGTGCCTTGCTCGAGGCACACAACAATTTGGTGGCAGCGGTGGGATCGCGCCGACGGACCGCCAGGACCAGCAGGAACCTGAAGACCTGAAAAACAATACAACCGTATTAGAAAAATCAGGCACGTCGAAATAATCGACGGACAACACAGAAAGCAGCATACTAAAAATTAAGACCCGCAATACACACATACACAACGTGTGGAAGCAGGCACGTCAGTTAGAAAAACAGCTGACGGAAATAAGCAGTAGCCACAGTGCAGTGAGAGAGAAGGACGGACAACGCAAGCAATACGAAGAGCGATAAGCAAGCAGCTGAGCATCGAGTAGGATCGCCAACGTCCCAAGGACAACGCCGACCTGCGACAATCTCACGGACAACGCGTCATCACGGAGCGACGACCTGCCGTGTCAAGCACGAGCATCGAGCCGCCAGCCGTTATCAGCCCACGAGCGATCGAGTTGCATTAGCAGCAGCCAAGCCGTACCGAGCGATAAAGAGCGTAACGATGCGAACCGTAATACTGTAAGTCCGATCCTTATAATATTTCTGCGTGAAAGTCGGAAGGACACGAAACCTCCCGGCAACCGATATTAAACAAGTCGTGGATACATAGCGATTCCGCGAAGTGAGCGATTCAAGCGTTACCATTAACTTTAGAAAGACTCGAGCGAGTTCGTGAAAATTAGAGAGCGAATACTCAAACAGAAGCGAAGTTGAATTACCCGCGAACGTCACCGTTAAACGCAAGTTCCCTTTCGATAGCCTTGACGAAAGCGTACTAAAGGCACGAACTGACAGTAAGCGCGAAACTAACTATTATAAAAATACTCTTGTAAGGGAGAAACCCCTCTAGCGTCGAGAAATAAGCCCGAAGTTACTCAATGTCGGAACGACCTAAAAAACGCGTCTCATTTAAGCCACGATTCTGGAGCGGACCAGCTCAACTTAATCGTAGATTCGGTTCCGTAACAAGTAGCCGAGGACGTGACATTCGCGATAACGTACGCACAAATTTAAATAGACGTTACTCGGACGCTAGCTCATCAGAATCAGGTGCCGAACCTATCGAGGAAAACGTACGTCCTTCTAATATAGACGAAAGAAGACGTCCCTCGGATCGCGCGTCTTCCGAGCGAATTTCGGTTAGGAGAAACTATTCCCCCGTATCAGTCGACGATAGCGTTTTAGGCACGCAAAGCGAGGACGACATGAGACGAAACCCTCCGACGCGGAATGCCCCCCCTGAAGATGTCGACAGGGAAATCGAACACTTACGATCAATAATCGACGGTAATGCCGCCGCGTGTTATGCAGACGCTGGACGTCCAGTATCCGATCCGAATAACACCCTACTCACTGAGCTCATACAAGAAATCCGGGAATTGAGAACAGAAGTAGATTCCTTACGCGACCAAATAAACGATCGCCCTGCAAATATGAGAGAAGTACGACAGACGCGATACGGGTACCGCCCCGAGGGAAACTGATACACGGATCGCCGCGAAACATACAACGACGACCCCAACGCAACGTACACGTACAGAAGATCCGAAAATGATATCAGGAACCGACGCAGCATCTCTTCGCGATATTTAACCTTGAAAGAAGCAAGGACAATGATCCCAGACTTCGACGGAACTTTGCAACAGAAGCTTCAAAAGTTTTTAAACGCGTGCACATATGCCATGCAGAACATAAATCCCGCGGACGAAGAGTCATTAATTCAAGCAATATTATATACAAAATTAGACGGAAAGGCCATGCAAGATTTTGAAACGCATGATATCCAAACGTACGAAGAACTCAAACAACAATTAGAAGAATGTTACCAAACAAAACAGAGCACGACGCATCTACAATTAGAATTCAACTCGTTAAAACAAAAAACGAACGAAAACGCGCATGATTTCGGCCAACGCGTCGACCTATTGGCCATGAAGTTATACAATTCCATGATTGAAGGGAAAGACCACCCCTCCATGTTTAAACGCGCTATTCACCAAACAATCAAACACCAAGCATTGATTAACTTCCAAATCGGGCTCCGAAGCGACCTCAAAATTCTCGTTCGAGCGCAACGATATACGACACTGCAGGAAGCGATAACCGGCGCGGGCGAAGAAGAAAAACTTCTCGAAAACCCTCGGTCTCAGGACAAACATAAAGCCGAATCAAGTGACTCGCAACCAATTCCACGTACACAATGTTATAAATGCGGAAAATCGGGGCATTATGGACGCGATTGCCGCAACAGTACATACGCACTCCCCAAACCGGACAAGCCCCCTCGCGCAAATACCGTAGAGAAATTCTGCAATTATTGCAAAAAACCCGGACATAATCGCGACGAGTGTTGGACTTTAAATGGAAGGCCGGAAACAAATACACCGGACCGCGATAAGGGAACCGATAATAAAAAATCGCGAAGCATTAATAAAATTGAAAACCGTAAGAAACCGCAATCGCGAAAAAGAGATACCGAATCCGAGTATAGCAGTGACGAACAGCAAGAAGAACAGCAAGAAGAAAAGAATAAAAAGACACGCGCGATAGAATATCAGGTAACACACGTGCGACAAATGTCTCGTGGAGCAGCAAGCCTGAACTTGATAACTCTACCTATATGCGAAGTAAAGAACGGCAAAATTAACATGCTCTACGACACTGGAGCTACTGTCTCTCTAATAAAGGTCAAACATTTAAAAGGCGAAACAGAGATATATAACGACAAAATTACTTTGATTGGCATAACCGGGCATAAAGCGCGAACAATAGGAAAATTTTACGCGACTATCGACCTAGGCAGCCGAAAAATCAAACACGCGATTTATGTCGTAAAGGACGACTTCCCAATGGAATACGAAGGAATCATAGGAATGGATTTTCTACAAAAACAACAAGTCGCGTGCAATTACAAAAAATAAGAGATTCAAATAGGAAATGCCATATTAAAATTACGACCGTACAATAAAATTCAATTAAAACCGCGTAGCGAAACAATAATACAAGCGGCAACGAATAGTAATAAGATAGGCGTGATAAAGGCCGAAGAAACAGCACCGGGAATATATTTCGGACGAAGCCTGGTAAAACCAAAAAATTGTTTGTGCCCCGTCAGTATAATTAATACGACCGATGAAACGGTAGAGATTAGTACGCCGCTCGTAACCGTAGAAGACATATGTGAAGATAACGCACACAAAATATATACAATACACACGGGCGACACTCATGACTCAAACACGCGCGCCGACACCTCGCCCGTCAACGTAATTACCAAAAAAGAACTCCAACGTGAATTACATAGTAAAAAAGGGAAGAAAAGCAGTGTACATGCATGCGAATAGACTAAAACTAGTTATAGAAAACTAATACTTACTTCACCTGATAATAAAAATTGCGAACCAAAATCATTAAAGATAAAATTAACACTTAATATATTATCACAGGACACTCACACTATTAATCTGCAACGCTGCAGCATCGCTTAGAATTAACAAAGCCAAAGTACTAGATTTTAGAAATAAGAAACGATTATAATACTATAATGTAAACGGGAATTATAACTGTACGTAGCATTAGAAATAATCTTAACAAAAATAAGATAAGAAAGCGAAAAACTTCGTACCTCCGTTTTTCTTTTTTTTACGGGGGAGGAATGTTATAGCCCGAACTATAACCAGTAGTTATTAGAAATTAGAATTTACTGAATATCTTTATAGAATACTGTAAAACATTTTTGCTTATAAAAGAGCGCTCTCGACAAACGCTCGTCGCGTGAAAACGCTAACGCAGCGAGACACGCGCGAAGCACCGGAAACCGCGAGATGCAAGCGAAGACCTGCGACTTCAACCTGCTTCGCTTGCAGTTAGAACAAAAACGCGTGAATATTACTAACCAATCAGAGACCTGTTTCCAAGGGCCTCTCCCGAAAGAAATCCAAGAAACAAAGAGGATATAGGACGGAGAGCCCGCCCGCGAAGGCAGTCTCGAATAAAACTCCTAAACATCAAGACGGAGTCGCTAATAAGAATCCGGAACATCAGGACGAGACTCACTAATAAAAATCTGTATCATTAAGAAGAATTACTAATAAACGCTCGCTAGCCAAACCTCGAATGTTACGCGAATATTTAATTAAAGAAATAACGAGAAATAAAGTGAAACCAAATTTAATCAGAAATAAAAGTGTATTTTAAGAGAAAGAAAAGAGTACAACACTCCTAACTTCCTACGAAGTCCTGCACGACCCGAGGATCCTCATCCTTAATTCGGCGCAATCCCAGTGCCTTGCTCGAGGCACACAACAATATATAAAATATTATATTTTTTAACTTTGACCAAAACCTTACCTTCATGTCATCACATAATAAACTATACAATATAAATAGACATAATATATTCATATTTACGTAAAATAGGAAGTCGATTTATCACGATTACCACAGAGAACACAATATACACAAGGCATTTTTATATAAATATAATAAATAAAACTGATATTATTTACTGATGAATATTTTAATATTTTATTCGCAGGTTTCATGAGTAGAGTCACAAAAAAAAATAAGAAATAAAGAGAAGCAAAATGGAATGACAGCTTCAAATTTCTTATTTAAAATAGATAACAACTGCACAGCAATAACAGCCGCTTAGAAACAACGCATGCGCAAAGACGATAAATAGGAATCTTTCTCGTACAGATGTTGGGGACTACTTTCAGATCAGTATTCCCTCTCCATATCTATATGCTCTAAGTTTAAAATAGGTAACAACTGCATAGCAATAACAGTTGCTTGGAAACAACATTTGCGCACAGAAGACGAATAGAAACTTATACCTTTCTCTCTCGCACATATGTTGTGAACACTATCAGACCAGTATTCTCCCTCCATATCTATATGCTCTAAGGTAATACGCCGAAAGTCATCGCATCGAAGAAAAAGACGCCGAATTTATTTTGAAAATAAATAATTTTCGTGTTTGATTTTGTAAATTGTTATAATGAATAAAGAAAATACAAATCCTGTAAGTATCTATAGCATTTAAAAATATTTTTGTAATGTTTGTAATCAAGAGACACGGTAGTGTCTCGCGCCTAGTTTGGGCGAAGCCGGCTCTCAGAAGCGAGGCACCGTGTATCTTTACGCGAATCGGACAGTTCGAGATAGTCATAGATTCGGATGCTCAATAACGGCTGAAGCGATCGAGTTTTTACTAGGTTTAATCGATAGATTGAGGTCGAATTATATAATGAAAGTGTCTTTATTTTTGCTCTACGTGCTTTGTAAGCGGAAATATAATAATGCAAAGTCTAAATATGAAAAATTTCGTTTAAGAAACGTCCACGTCATCATCGTTCACGCATACATAGTGGTATCTATCGTGCTACACGCATTATTAATCACACGTATACAACACATGCATACACGTATATCACACGTAAACAACACATGCAATAGATGCATGTAGTGGTAATCTTGTACTGTTCTCACGTTTCACAACAGACGGCATTAGTGGCGCTTCGCGATATTAGCAGCGTGCGGGGTTATGTATTAGATCTTTTGACATATGATAGGTTAAGTGTGCGGTTATCCAGGATCATAATTGATTGATAGAAGAAGAAGAAGAGATTTATAAGAATCAAGTAATTATTTCATATTTTTTATAACAATATTAACAATTATATTCTTATTCATATTTTTTATAACAATATTAACAATTATATTCTTATGAAAAAATAATAGGATGGTTACGTAACAAGAAAATAGTTATTATTATATTATTATGAAAAAAATATATCACATATAAGTAGTATATCACATATAAGTAGTATTGCATATCACATGTATGTAGTATATTGCACATCACATGTATCGTTACCATTTTATTTTACTATTTCTTTCATAATAATAACTACTTTCATGCTACGCTACCATCCTACTATTTCTTTTATAAGTACATAATTATTGATATAAAATAAGGAAGCGAATGAAAGCTAATAATAATAAATAATGTAAAGATAATAGTGCTATAAATGATATGAGCTATAATAAAGAATTTATATACATTTTTATAGCACATAGCATTCATAACATTATTATCTTTACATTATTTATTATTATTAGCTTTTATTTGCTTCCTCATTTTACATAAATAATTATATACTTATGAAAGAAATAATAAGATGGTAGCGTAGCATGAAAGTAGTTATTATTATGAAAGAAATAGTAAAATGGTAACGATACATGTGATATGCAATATACTACATACATGTGATATGCAAAATACTACTTATATGTGAGATGTACTATATTTCTTTCATAATAATTACTTTCTTGTTACGCTGCCATCCTACTATTTCTTTCATAAGTATATAATTGTTAATATAAAATAAAGAAACAGTATATTTTGTATATATGTATGTATTCTAATGATTTAAATATGTTTTACATTACAGGTACAGAATGACATTGTAACCTTTTGAAATAGTACTAGAGTTGCTCAAAAAGTAATGCCCTACATTATTTTTTTAGAATATTTATTCAACAATTTATACACAATATACATGGTAATCTCAATCAACTTCTATTTCTTTATGCCAGTACGATACATTATATGTATTTACTTGCCTTTACTGTACCAACTTTTGTCCTTTCCACGTAACCATGTTTTCACATTTGAATCACGCCCTCTTCATCTTCCAAACCGTATTTCGCGAAATGCATTTAATTAAGTGGTTCAAAAAGTTAAATATTGGAAGCTATCGCTAAACTGTATTAAACATATAATTTAAAGATCTCTGCGAAACAAGATTGGGAAGATGATGAGGGGATGATTGAAGCTGTGATGACATGGTTACGTAGAAAAAACAAGAGTTGATACAGTAAAGGCATACATATACTTGTATCGTGCTGGTATAAGGTTATAGAAGTTGATTGAGATTATATTAAAAAATAATATATATTTAAAAAGAAGAAATATCCATGTATGTTTAAAAACATTTCAAACCTGTTTAATAAATAGTTTCTGAAAAAAATGGCATTATTTGAACAACCCTAGTAAATCTAAATCATACACAAAAATGAATGATATCCCTATAAAAACTTACCTTTAAAAAAAAGGTAAAAAAGGCGCCTAGTATGGGCACGCCAGTAGTGAAAAATTACCCATTGCAAACCCATGTAGAATTGTAGTATAAAAAATTACCTATTGCAAACCCATGTAGAATCATATGAAAAATTATCCATTGCAAACCCATGTAGAATCGTACTACAAAAGTAATGATATAAAAAAAATTGCGCGCCAAGTAAAAGTAGAAACTTTTGTACCAGTGGAAAATTTAAGTTGCAAACCTATAGAGTCGTATAATGAACCAGTGAAAAATTCAAGTTGCAAACCCATGTAGAATAGTATAAAAATTAAAAAATTATTAAAATTAATACAAATAAAAAAAAATTAAAAAATTTTAATTAAAAAAACTAGGCACTGCTAAATTTCAAAATTAACTTTAGCATATTGTTTAATTTAGCAGTGTCTAGTTTTTTTAATTAAAATTTTTTAATTTTTTTTTATTTGTATTAATTTTAATAATTTTTTAATTTTTATACTATTCTACATGGGTTTGCAACTTGAATTTTTCACTGGTTCATTATACGACTCTATAGGTTTGCAACTTAAATTTTCCACTGGTACAAAAGTTTCTACTTTTACTTGGCGCGCAATTTTTTTTATATCATTACTTTTGTAGTATGATTCTACATGGGTTTGCAATGGATAATTTTTCATATGATTCTACATGGGTTTGCAATAGGTAATTTTTTATACTACAATTCTACATGGGTTTGCAATGGATAATTTTTCACTACTGGCGTGCCCATACTAGGCGCCTATTTTTACTTTTTTTTAAAGGTAAGTTTTTATAGGGATTGTATTTACATCGTGCTTCATAATAATATTCTGAGGTTAGTTATATATACGGATATATTTTATTATGAATTACAAATTATTGTGTTTATTGTTTTTTTCTCTTCTTACAGCCAATAAAGTGTGGATATTGTGGGTGGCTGATCAACAGCTTACAGCATGGCTTACCAGAACATTCGTGTTTTCAACATTATAACGAGGAAAAACAATTTTTACACATAGACGAGAATAATGTTGCATCTATTAGTAAGTATTTTAAGAACAATAATTATTTATAATAGTCAATTTAAATATAAATATATAAATATAAACTATAAATATAAAATATAAATAAAATATAAATATAATATAAATATAAAATATAAAATATAAAAAATAAATATAAATATAAGTTTTTTTTTATGTTGCAGTAAATTTTACATTTTTTTCCTTTTTGAAAACTTTTACTAATTTCTTCAAATAATTCCTTTTGTCCTTTTTTCCCTTTTTTTCCAATAATGAAGGAAATGGAAATGACGTCGAATTTGTACAAAAACGATGGAAGCAACATCGCGACAGTTATGTTAAAGCGAAAAAGAAAGAAAACGCATACGTGCCGAGTGGGTCTGGAGGTAGTGTAAGAAGTGACGAGATGACCTTTGCCCTATACAACCAGATGAAGTTCCTGGATGACATAATAGGAAAGTCATCGTAAGTATTTTTTTGTGAAGTTTTTTCCAGATAGACATCAAATATACTATCTGTTGGATGCCACTCTCTGTCTTAGCAAAGAATTCTTTCTCTTTTCCAATAAATAAAAAAGAATTGAAATGGATTGAAAAAATTCAATCCATTTCTATCCCGTTTTTGTTCACGATATTTCGTTAAAATGAATTAAAAAGAATTGAATAAACATTATCAATTCGATTCAATTCTTTTTTATTGACTTAAATATTAGACTAAAAAAAGATAAAATTTCTTACAATTATAAATTGATTTGTTAATACCACAGCACAGTAACCAGTTTACCGGTAGACATCGATGAATGTCCAATGCAACCGACAACTAGTACTGCTCAAAGAGTTTCGCTATCTCAAAGGTTATCAGATTCTACCTCGACAGATAGCTGGTTAAATGTTTCTGATACGGCAATTGATGATTCTTCTTCTTTCAAGATGCAAACATAAAAAAAAAGTCAGTTTTTATTATTTTTCAATATTCTTTGAGTGCAATTCTAATCTTTAATTTTTAAAAGACATTTTTATATTTCAGAAGCGAAAGAATACGATGATAATTCTGACATCGAAATAACAAAAGCAATTGTATCAATTATTCAAGAATCTAATAAGAATACGCCTGATGTTGTTGACGGTGTTTTCCTTCAAATAGGAAGTAGGTTACGTGCACTGCCACAACGGGAGAGGACAAAATTTGAAATAAAAATATTAACCGATCTTTTTGAATTGGAAAATTCTTTATCACTTTACTAAATAACTTTATTTTATATTATATAATATATATATATATATATATATATATATTATATACATAATATATATTACATAATATATTATAATATTACATAACATATTATAATATTATAATATATTATTATATAATATTACATAACATATATATTAAATAATAATATAATATTTAATAATATATTAATATTATAGTTTTACATGTTAAAATAATTGCATGTAATACGAAATAATAAATTTAATGTAACATATTTATTCGAAAACGCTATAAGTTGTGGAACCAGGCCTTATCATTTTTGTAGAATTAAAAATTATTTTGCATAGTTTTTTCCCATTGATAGGGTAATGCGCCATTTCCGTTAAAGAGTGCAGTGTATGCGTTTCGGACTTTGATTCCACTTTGAGATGTTCTTCCTCGATAGATTGGCAATAAGCGAAGCCCTCTTGAAATCGTTGAATAGTCACCTTCATTAGTAATATGCATATACCTATGTTGTGACTGCAGTTGTTCTTCACATTACTAATAATAAAATTGTGCAATACTACTGTTGCTTGCACAATTTTTTTCGCATTAGCAACACTTGATATTATTGGCCTTCTGTAGATTCTCCATCTCTCCGTCAATATCCCAAAAGCGCTTTCTACTACTCCTCTTGCTCGACTGATTGTGAATCTGTAATTAAACACTTTTTTTGGCATCCAGTCTGCCACTTCGTGGGTACGGCCTTATTATAAAATTCGTTAAAGGGAAGGCCTCATCTGCTAGTAACACATAAGGGAGAACTGGTCCATCAATCTCAACTGGCTTAGGGTTTGGCAACTTTATTAAAGCATTTTCGATATAATTTCCAATAAGGCTGTTCCGAAAAACTCCTCCATCACTCTGCCTGCCTTCGCCTCCGATGTCGACAATAATAAAGCGATATTTGGCATCGCTAATTGCTAGGAGATTGATACTATGATGCCCTTTATAGTTAAAATATATTGAACCGGAATTCGCGGTTGAGCCTGCAATGAAGTATATATTTGTCGATAGTATTAATATTTAATTAGTTTTTATTTTAATTTCAATAATTTCAATAATTTAATTTTTTTAAATATTATAAATTATAAATTATAAATATTATTATTATTTAATAATTTTAATTTTTTGATTTAATTTAATTTTAATTAAAAATTCTTAATGTTTAATTTATTTTGTTTTAAAAATTAATTAAACATTAGTTTTAAAAATAGAATTTAAATTTTTTTAAAAAGGGCTTTATTTAAAGCTCGAAATCCAATTCTTTCCACAAAGTAGAGCTTTCAAGCTTTAAAACCCTTTTTTTAAATTAAAATTCCCATTTTTTAGAACAAAATTACAGTTGTTTAAAATTTGCCTATTTTTTAGACAATTTTTTTTATTTCTTATTTATTTTGAAAAGTGTATTTGTAAAGTTACGTGTTTCCCGTCCATGGCTCCTATGCAGTTGGGATATTTCTAAAGCCTTTCAAAATTATCGATAACATTTTGGCAGCTATCTTCATTATTTTTTATGAAAACGGTATCTTTCAAACATTTCCAAATAATTTCGCAGGTTTCTGATATTATTTTAGAGATGGTATTATGTCCAACACGGAAGGCATACGATAATGATCGTGTACTATCTCCTGATGCCAAGTATCTAACGGTTATATGCAATCTTGTTGAGATGGAGAATCTACAGAAGGCCAATAATATCAAGTGTTGCTAATGCGAAGAAAATTGTGCAAGCAACAGTAGTATTGCACAATTTTATTATTAATAATGAAGAACAACTGCAGTCACAACATAGGTATATGCATATTATTAATGAAGGTGACTATTCAACGATTTCAAGAGGGCTTCGCTCATTGCCAATCTGTCGAGGAAAAACATCTCAAAGTGGAATCAAAGTCCGAAACGCATACACTGCATTCCTTAACGAAAATGGCGCATTACCCTATCAATTAATGGGAAAAAGCTATGCAGAATAATTTTTGATTCTAGAAAAATGATAAGACCTGGTTCCACAACTTATAGCGTTTTCGAATAAATATGTTACATTAAATTTATTATTTCGTATTACATGCAATTATTTTAACATGTAAAACTATAATATTAATATATTATTAAATATTATATTATTATTTAATATATATGTTATGTAATATTATAATATATTATGTAATATATATTATGTATAATATATATATATATAATATATATATATATATATTATATAATATAAAATAAAGTTATTTAGTAAAGTGATAAAGAATTTTCCAATTCAAAAAAATCGGTTAATATTTTTATTTCAAATTTTGTCCTCTCCCGTTGTGGCAGTGCACGTAACCTATACTTCCTATTTGAAGGAAAAAAACCGTCAACAACATCAGGCGTATTCTTAGATTCTTGAATAGTTGATACAATTGCTTTAGTTATTTCGATGTCAGAATTATCATCGTATTCTTTCGCTTCTGAAATATAAAAATGTCTATTAAAAATTAAAGATTTGAATTGCACTCAAAGAACATTGAAAAATAATAAAAACTGACTTCTTTTCTTTGATGTTTGCGTCTTGAATGAAGAAGAATCATCAATTGCCGTATCAGAAACATTTAACCAGCTATCTGTCGAGGTAGAATCTGATGACCTTTGAGGTAGCGAAACTCTTTGAGCAGTACTAGTTATCGGTTGCATTAGATTCATCGGGACATTCAGCGATGTCTACCGGTAAACTGGTTACTGTGCTGTGGTATTAACAAATCAATTTATAATTGTAAGAAATTTTATCTTTTTTCGGTCTAATATTTCAGTCAATAAAAAATAATTGAATCGGATTGATAATGTTTATTCAATTCTTTTAATTCATTTTAACGAAATATCGTGAACAAAAACGGAATAGAAATGGATTGAATTTTTTCAATTCATTTCAATTCTTTTTTATTCATTGGTGTTACGTCCTGTGGACTTCACGATTCTTTTTTTTCGGAGAAGGGAAGGCGATATTCGAAATATTGCAGATGCACAAATAAACTAAGATCAAATAGGCGAGGAAAACATACGCCGAAATAATTCAATAATAAAAGTAAAGAATCGTTACGTCCTGTGGACTCCACGATTCTTTTCTTTCGGAGAACGCAAGGCGACATTTTAAATATCACAGTCGCGCAGATAAACCGACGATCTGACAGGCGATGCAAACATATTCCGAGACAGCTTCATCGTAAAAATAAATAAATACATACAGATCAACTCACAAAATTCAAACTGTAACTTCCCAGATAGCCAAATCTGTCAAGAGCATGTATTAAAACTGTGTGCTATATATTTTTGCCAGCAATAAAACTGCAGATTTTATACAAAACTTGTTATATCAGATAATGATAGCAGAACGTTGGCAGAAATGTTATAAAATCTGCTGACATAATTTGGCAGCAAGTCAGTAGCAGAAATCAAGCAGGATTTGTATAGAATTATCATAGCAGATTGGTACTAGAAACCGAGCAGGATTTGCGCAACGCAGTTTGGTGTCAGATTGACGGCAGAAATCGAGCAAGATTTGCGCGCGCACAATCTGATGGCAAATTGACAACAGGATCTGCATTTTGCAGTTATTTAATAGTTCCTTCGCCTACCGCTATGCGATGTATTTTCTCGCAATCAAATTTCTGTTAAAAATAGATATAAAGTCTGCAAGTCGTGGATAAAAGATCAAAAGTATATTTTTCTGTCAGTTTAATTTTTGATATCTGACAAGTCTAACATGAGAATATTAAACTTATTAGAATCAATAGGATATACATGAAAAATTATCCATTTACTTTCTATTTAAAGCATAAAGCAGAATTTAATTCTCATATAAATTATATCTTAAATTTTATAAATTATATAAATTTAATTATTTTTACAATTTATTTTATTAATTTAATTAATAGATTAAATTGAACATTTAATTGCTATGTGAGATATAACTACATACAATATAATATGTTATACATTAAATATCATATTTATGAAAAAAAAAATTATAAGTAGCGGATAACACGTCTTATGCATCTGTTATATTCATCGAAAAATATTGAATTTTATTATACTTATATATTCAAATGGCAAGGAACTGTGCAGATCCTGCTCGATTTCTGCCGCCAATCTGCTATTAGATTGCGTTTGACAGATCTGGGTTATCATATTCTAAGAAGTTAAACTAGTCGACAGTTCTCTAAACGAAACCAACACTTGGAAAGTCTAATAAAATTTTAGAAGAAAGACTAACAACGATAAGCGATTCTAAACAATTCTCGGCTGACAGATCGTCGTTACGCGATATCTGCCTAAGATAAGATCGAGAGGGTAACAAAAATATCAACCACACTTGATAGCAACAACCCAGATAGCCAAGCCTGTCAATAGCATACTTTGCAAATTATGCTATATATATTATGCTGGTATAATTTTAGCAATAGGCTAGCATGATCTGTCGTATCAAATAATAGCAGCAAAAAAACAGCAGAAATCAAGCAGGATCTGCATCATGATATGAGAGTAGAATGCTGTAAAAATTAAAAGTGATCTTGCCGGCATTGAAATGATATAAGTTGAGCATGACATATCAGCACAATGTATTGACAGAAAGTAAATGAAAATGTAATATAGAATAACTAGCTTTTAAGACCGCGCTAAATACTACGCGCAAAAATACTTCAAAATTATTATTTTTTTTTTACAATACACGGAAAAAATGTTATGCATCCCCGGTGTTGCGGGGGAGCATAGGACTCCCACCCATTAAAAATCCTCTCTATACACAAAATCAAAATTTCGGCAAAATCTCGCTATACGAAAAAATTAAAAATGTTGGGCATCGATTTAAAAAAAATCAATCCGTTAATAAATAAATGACCAAACTAGCACAATTTTTTACACTTTATTAAAAGTTACGACGTTTCGACCATATGGTTGTGGTCCTTTTCAAGTATACACTAAAATAATACAATTGAAATTAAACTTATAAAGCTAAACGGTTTTAAGATAGTACCAATGGCAATATGCCACACAGTTACGGTCTCCCGAAGGTTCACAAAACTGGTATGCCATTGAGAATTATAGTATCGTCACTTGGTAGTCCGTTATACAATGTTTCTGGTTATCTACACAAAATATTACATAACTCAATCAAAAAACCAAAATCACATGTCAAAGATGGTTGGTCCTTTGTCAAAAATATTAAAGATACTTCTATGAATGATAATGATATAATGATATCGTTAGATGTTAGTGCGTTAATTCCAAACGTTCCCAAAGAATTAGTGTTAAATGCTATTAAAAAACGTTGGAACGATATTACTAAGAACACAGATTTCAGTTTAACTCAGTTCCTATACGCAATATAATTAGTCTTAGATTCAACCAGTTTTATTTTCAATGGTCAATTTTTTGAACAAATTTTCGGCACACCAATGGGTTCCCCCCTATCACCTATCCTCGCTGATATGGTAATGGATGATCTTGAGACACAATGTTTAGAGTCGTTAAGTTTCATGGTACCTATATATTATAGATATGTAGACGATATATTCGCCACCGCGTAAAAAATTGAGTGAGATATTAGCGACTTTCAATAATTACCACCAACGCCTGAAGTTCACGTATGAAATTGAGGTTGATTCGTCCATTAGTTTTCTAAATACAACGATCACTCGCGTGGATAATAGACTTATTACTAATTGGTACAGAAAACCTACTTCGTCTGGAAGATATATTAACTTTTTCTCTAACCATCCTCTAAAATATAAGATCAATACTATTTATAATCTTGTAGATCATGCAATTTT
This sequence comes from Prenolepis imparis, assembly GCF_030444845.1. NCBI lineage: Eukaryota > Metazoa > Arthropoda > Insecta > Hymenoptera > Formicidae > Prenolepis > Prenolepis imparis. The sequence goes on from NW_028141164.1 coordinate 15,902,749, forward strand.
ATTATCACATGATAGATTCCACTATAGTAATATTGATTTAGTATACGATATTTTACTTAACAATTGTTTCCCCAAACACATTATTGAGCGACACATAAAAAAGAATCAATTTTTTAAAAAATCGCAATCACAATAACGATATAGATTTGAACCAAGGGAAATTCGATAGGACGTCCTTTCTGTCACTCCCATATGTTAAAGATACTAGTCAAGATTTATGTCGAGTTTTACGTGGAGTTGGTTTGAACGTCGTTTATAAAATTAATAAAAAACTAAATATGTTAATAAAACGTGGCAAAGACACTTTACATAAAAATGACCGAACAAATGTTGTATACAAATTAGATTGTAAAGATTGTAATGCATCATATATTGGACAAACTAAAAGACATTTAAGGACTCGTACGAACGAACATTTTAAAAATATTAAATTACATGAAACAAATCATTCTGTTATAAGTAAACACAAAATAAAATATGGACATGAATTTGATTGGACTAAACTCAATATATTACATAATGAGAAACATGTGCGTAAAAGAGAAATTGCGGAAATGTTCTACATTAAAAAATTTAAGAATACAATTAATCTTCAAAAGGACACTGAGAGCTTAAATAATATTTATGATAAAATAATAAAGGTCGTGTAACAAGTTTTCTAATATTGTTAGTTATTGACAAGGTTTCTTACTAACTTAACGTTCTCGCCTTTAATGCTGACAACATGTGCGAGCGAATCTTTTATTTGAACATGCTTGTCTAAGATTCACATTTTTAACGTATGTACTCTTTTTATATCCAACTTATTTTATGCATATTACTATCTTAAAACCGTTTAGATTTATAAGTTTAATTGTATTATTTTAGTGTATACTTGAAAAGGATCACAACCATATGGTCGAAACGTCGTAACTTTTAATAAAGTGTAAAAAATTGTGCTAGTGTGGTCGATTATTTTCAATATTGATCCTTTGATTAATCTACTAGCGATATTAAAATAATTTATTGTTAATAAATAAATGCTCTGATTTTCGTGTGTGTGTGTGTGTGTGTGTGTGTGTGTGTGTGTGTGTGTGTCTGTGTGATAGTCTATTCATGCTCATTCACGATTGTGATAGTCTATTCATGTTTATTCACGCCACAACTAAGAGGTGATTTTAAAAAAATGTGTGTGCGTGTGTGTTTATGTGTGTTCATGTGTGTTCATGTGTGTTTGTGTGTGTTTGGGTGTGTTTGGATGTTTTCGGATATGTTCGGGTATGTTCAGGTGTGGTCGGGTGTATTCGGATGTGTCGGGTGCATATGTATGTGTTTGTGTGTGTGTATGTGTGTGTGTGTGTGTGTGTGTTTGTGCGTGGGTGGGTGCGTGAGTGGGTAGGTGGGGTGTAAAACTAAAAAAAAAAACCACATAGTAGCCATTCTCGAAAAATTTGCAACACTTTGATACCAATTGCGAGAAAATCGGTCCATAAATGTGGAAGTAGTTCGCGGTCAGACAGACAGACAGACAGATCGTACTTATTATATAAAGATGTCACATTAGAAATGATACAAATCGTCAAGAATCGAGCTTATCTACGATTGTACTTGTGATTGCAGAAACCCGTTAAAAAGCAAACATGTGCTGCTATTTCAGATGATAATGGCAGAAACATTGCAAAAATGCCGCATGATCTGCTGTCACAAAATAACAACAAAAATATAGCTTGCATATTGTGTGATAATTATGCTTTAATTTGCCAGTTATTTTTATACATATATAATTATATGTATAAAAATAACTTGTAAATTTCAATTGTAATAAAATTATATTTAAAAAAGTGAAATTATATATTATACATACAAGGTGTCTTTAAACTCCGTGCCAAATTGATACGCCGGTTTTAAAACATGAAAACAAGTCGAAAATATCAAATAAACATATGTCCGAATTCGAACGGAATTATATATAGATTAAAGTTATACTTTCGTAAAAAATAATATAAATTGAAATAATTAATGTTCTTTATTCTGTTCAAATCTTTACAAAAGATACTCAAAAATGCTTCCGTCGACTTCGATACATTTTCTAGCACAAATTAATAAATTGTTTGGAGCTTAAAATGTTTGGAATTTCGCAGATGACATTTTTCAAAAAGCTCAGAACAATTTATTAATTTGTGCTAGAAAGTGTATTGAAATTGACAGAGGAATTTTTAAACATCTTTTGTAAAACTTTAAACAGAATAAAGAACATATTAAACAACATTTATTTAAATTTATATTTTCTTACAAAAGCAATTTTAATATAACTAATATAATTCCGATATTGTTTGAATTCGGACATATTTATTTGCTATATTTTCGGCTTATTTTCATGTTCTAAAGCCGCTGTATATTAATTGGCATTGAGTTTGGAGATACCTTGTATATATTATACATATACATAAATATATATATATATATATATATATATATATATATAGAATTACAAATTAAAAATTTTAATATTATCAATTATTATATTTATATATTATTTGTCACATCTAATCTATTCCGAAACTTCCCGCCTTTTCATAAGATAAGAGCAAATCGTAAATCGACTATCGTGTCGTTATTGGCTGCGCGGTTGCGCGACAGCCGCGGCAAGCGTTGCCGCATGTTTTGTTTTGTGTGGAGGAGTCACAAGAAGCATACAGAAATTACAGCGAGGAAGAACGGAGCATATAGAACAGAGAAATATATAAGAGTTTACCTGTTGTTGACTGGCTTATTTTCATCTTTACTACTATTGGGATTGGTCTAAAGGCGAAGAAGAAGGACTCTAGCACATATAGGATACGCAATATACACGCAGATAAGTAAATATAAAACCATTTATATTGAAACATTCTAGTTCGCGCAAACATTCACATAATGTATCTTTAAGACAACAAAAAAGAATTATTTTTGAAACTAAAAACAATTTGCAAAAAAATAGTTCACAAAATTGTGTGAAACAGTCAAATAATAATATTCAAGATGATATACCAGGTCCATCACATACAGAAGGTAGTTTTTTGACAGCTAATCCTGAAAACAATGTTTATAGTAATATATGTAATATAAATAAGGATGAAAGAGAGAGAGAGAGAGAGAGAGAGAGAGAGAGAGAGAGAGAGAGAGAGAGAGAAAGCGTATATTTATTGCAGCGCCCTGGGATAGAATCCCCTCAAGCGCACCATCAAAGTAGTTTACAAGTATTTGTTAATACATACGAAATACAATTTACACAAGTAAAGAAAAGATAAACATAAGATTAATATAAAGATAATATAAAAATAACACAAAAATGAACTATAATACAAAAGTAATAGATAAAAAAAATAATACAAAAGAAATTAAAGAAATTATGTTAATATAAGAAATAATTTAAGAGAAATAATACAGAAGAAATTATGACAGTATAGAGGTATCAGATTAAAGAAAAGAACAGCAGTTAAATAGACAGTATAAGAACAGTGCGACGGTACAGTAGGATTATACTAGCAGCATCCATATCAATATATAAGTCTAACATGAAAATAGTCTAGTTTCCTCGTATCATACTTGAGACAGGACTTGCCAGAGAAACAATTGCCTAATATAAGGACTGAAAAACTAATATATCTGTAGCAGAATCTTGTAAAGCTCATTTCTAAATTCATTAGTCGACTTTGCTGTACGTAGTGTGGGAGGTAGCTCATTCCAAAGGTTAGACGCTGTCGTTCTAAAAGAGCGCCTATAAATCTCTGTTCTACATTTTGGCATTGCAAGAAGGTCACTCGCAGCTCTTGTTTCACGTGAACAGTGCTCCGTTCTGAGAGTGAGCTCCCTATACAGAATCACTGGCTGTCGTGATCGAATGATGCTAAAGATCAATTTTCCCACGAAGTAGAGTCTGCGTTCCTCTATCTTAAGCCAATGCAATCTCTTGTAGTAGGGAGTGATGTGTTCGTCCCATCTTGCACCAAATGCAAACCTTATGCATTCAGTGCTTTATCCAGGCATACATTGAGCTGATCGGTCATGTCCGTGAGGGCAGCACAACAATAGTCCACGTGTGGCATGATTAGTGTCATAATCAATTTAATTTTCAGCTCATGAGGCAGAAGATGTCTGGATACTTTTAGTTGGTAGAGTTTCGATCGAACGTTCTTAACAGTGCTAGTTACTTGTATGTCCCACGATAACGTGTTCATAATATTAACGCCAAGATATTTTATGCTCGTCAAAAACTTGACCCTCGAACTTCCCACCATTATACTAGGAAGATTGTCAAAATTGATTGCATTGATGTATTTTCTTGAACCAAATATGATGGCCTGAGTTTTATTAGGATTCAGTAAGAGTTTGTTTTTATTCGACCAGGAGATTATTGTTTCAACATCGTTGTTGACCTGAGCAATGCCATTATGCAAGTTGTATGGTTCCTCATGTAGATAAATTTGCAGATCATCGGCATATAGATTATATTTACATTTGCCTATACCATCCTTAATGTCCGACACATACAATACGAACAGTAGGGGCCCCAGAACCGACCCCTGTGGTACTCCATCTCCAGTGTAAATCAGATTCGAGGTAATATCATTATATCGATCCCTGACTGCCTGCGTTCTTTCAGTCAGGTATGAGGATAGCCAGTTTATTACTGCATTCGAGAAACCTTTCGCCCTTAGTTTATTTAAGAGTATCTGCTTTTGAGAAATCGAAGAAGACGGATATCGTTATTTTTTTCTTATCCGCAGCCTGTCTGATGTCGTCCAACATTCTTATTACGCAAGTCTGCGTGGATGTATTTTTTCTGTAAGCAAACTGGCATTGATCTAGTAATTCATTTTTGTTTAAATATTCCACTATTTGGTCCGAGACTATTCTTTCAAGTACCTTACTTATGGTTGGCAGTATTGATATCGGTCTGTAGTGCTTCAGTAAGGTCGGCTGTTTTATCTTAGGTATTGGTGTAATTACAGCAGACTTCCAAAGTAAGGGAACAATACCATTTGTGATAGAGAAGTTAAGTAGATGCTCGATAATGGGCATTATGTATGTCAGAGTCATCCTCATGAGTTTTATGCTAACACCATCTATGCCTACTGCATTTGATTTGATTTTCCTAATAGCTTTAAGAATGTCATCCGGTGTAATATGCTTAAAATAAAATCTTGTGTCATCGAAGGTGTAGTCAGACCAATCCAACACATCTCGCTCCTCAGGAACATCATTTTCGGTATTATTTTCAGCATCAGCGAAGAAAGCGTTTATTTCATCTACAGTATGCGTTAATCTGTAATTGTTTTCCTTTTGTTTTATAAGCCCTAGGTGTCTTAGTTTGCTCCAGGTTAGGTCTGGCCTGTCTTTTCTACCAAATACCGCAAGATAGTAATTTTTCTTCGCAGTTCTTATTTTACTCTGCATCTGATTTCGCTTGATCTTGAAAGCATCATAGTCTGCGCCGTTTCTGCTCCTTCTCCATGTTCTTCTGAGCACATTCCGATCTCGTATGGCTATTTTTATTTCTTCAGTTAACCACGGAGCCGGCGGTATCCTGAACACAATAGTGCGCACTGGAGCTTGCTTATCTAAGCATCTAAGAAGTTTTTCGTTGAAGATTTTCACCTTCTTCTCTAGGCTGTCCGTAGACAGGAGGTCGGTCCAGTCACATGCTCTTTACATCCGCAAAGAAATCATCCTCCTTGAAGTGTTGAAAATTTCTGCACATTATCTGTCGGAGTGAGCGCCTCTCTATTCGTATGCCATATGTAATGCTAATTAGATCGTGTGCTGACAAGAACGGGACAGCCTCCTGTCCATAGTTGACCAGTTTATTAGCGTCATCTACTATGCACAGATCCAATAGCGTACTTGAATTGCGCAGATGGTGTGTAGGCTCGTAGGGGACCATAAACATGCTCGAAGTCTCTATAAAGTTGCAGAGTTGTGTCCTATCATATGTAACCTGATTCATATCGGTATTAAAGTCGCCCAGAATGATTGAGTGAATATAGTTGACCTGTAGATCGAGGAACTGGTTTTCAAATTCGTGCAGATATCCGCAGTTAGGGGGTCTGTAGACGGGCGCTGTGCCCCCCTCGCCCGGTGGAGAAGAGGAGGAGGAGGAAGGCCCCTTTTTGGGGCGCTAAGGCTGGGCGGGGGGCGCTGCCCCCCCCCCCGCCCGGCAATAAGAAAGAGGCCCCCTTCGGGGGTGGAGTTGTAGTCCGCGAAGGTGGGCGGGGGCGGGTGTCGCCCGGCTGGCGACCGCACGGCGAAAGCCTTGCGGCCGGGAGTCGGGCGGCATCCGCCCCCGCCCCTGCCGAGGTCCTCCCCCAGGGGAGGGTCTCGGCGATGCCACCGGGCCGACGGTCGAATCCCGTTAAGGGAGGGAACCACGGCCTGGGGACACGGGGAGATCACAGGGGCTCAGCTACCACCGAGCCCCATTGCACGTGATCCCCCCCGGGAAGGGACGCGACAGGGGCGGCCCTCTCACCGGTGCCTAGAGCGCCGATGGGAGGACACCACTGCCTGCGGGGGTGCTCCCTCCCCTTCTGCGGGAGAGTTCCCAGGAGTAGGGCTCCCGGAGCGTTGGCCGAATCTCCCGTCCCTTTTGGGAGGGAGAGGGAGCCTCGTTCCGGGAGCGGGGGGTGGCGGGAACACTCGAGCCGTGACCCCGTCCCCCAAACTTTTTGGGAGGGCGCGGCGTGGGGGCGGTGCCCCCTGCGCCGCAACCGGATAGGACCGCACGATGTGCGGAGGAGAGTATCTTCCTCTCGAGGAAGATGCTCTTCCGGGAAGGTCGGGCCAGAGGATGGCAGGAAGCAATGCTCGGTAGTTCCCTGCCATCCTCGTAAGAGCCAGCGTAGGCACCCGCTCTTGTTCTAGTGAGGTAGGTCTTGAGCCCCCTGATCGACCCATTCGTGAATCGGTCAAGGGGAGCAAGGAGTCCCACATAACTCTCATCCTCTTCCCGGAGGATGAGGGTACCATGAGGTTTCCACAGCGCCAAAAAAAAAAAAAAAAAAGGAGGTCTGTAGACCACAGAGAGAAGAAGCTTGCTCCTATTGTCAATTATAATCTCAGCGATTAAGAATTCAGGCTTTTTATAATGCGCATCCGTAATTGACTGTTTTAATATCACCGCTCTGAGTGTATCCGACAGATAGAAAGCCACTCCTCCCTCCTGTCTTCCCTCTCTATCGCACCTAAACAGGGAGTATCCCGGCACTCTTACCATGCTGTCTAGAATCGCAGGCTTTAACCATGTCTCAGACAAACATATTATATGATATCCTGAATTGATAAAAAACAGATTGAATTCGTCAAAGTGCGCAAGCAATGACTGACAGTTGACGTGACAAATGCGCAAATCTTCAAAACTGCCAGTCATTTTATTCATAATTAATGCCTGAGACTCTGTCCTTCATTTTATTGCACAGAACGGGACAGACTTTAAAATTTAACGCGGAGTGTGTTATGTCAGACTCCCTAGAGTTTCGCTTGCAGTTATAGCAGACCGGAGGCTGCTCTCTATCACACAGTCTCACATTTGATGAGGTCCCGAGCAGTGTCCGCACACTGGTTCTCGGTTGCAATTCTTCGCCAAATGACCAAAGCCCATACATTTGTAGCATTGAGTGACCTTAAAATAGTCCGCAAAGGTACAAGCCGAAAAGCGCAGATAAATACGTCCACTTTTAAGTAATCTCCTGCGTACTTCCGGCGTCACCTCCAACACACAGTTAGTATGTAGTTTGTTCTCCTTTAGTTTAAATATATAAACCGTTTTAAGATCTTCGTTAGTAATGTCACTGATGCCTCTAAAATTCTGTGCGATGACTTCTTTTGCGATTTCGTCTGCAGTCATCGTGGACGGTTGTGACGTGACACCTCGGGAGCGTCGTCACAAGGGCTACGGCTCGACCGAGGGGGGGGGGCAAGGAAAACGCTTCGGGGGTCGTCTCTCACACCTGAGAGGAGGCGACCTCGAAACCGATTATATTTCTTTCCGCGATACCTACCGATATTCTTAGACCAGCTTTTAAGGGGTCTCGAGACGACTGCCTGAGTGGGAGGTGACCTTAAAGAATTGTGAAACAGGACTCAAGAAATACAGAGAAGATACCGCCCTGGAAGGATACCGATGAAGACGCTTCCAATCCCAGGTCACGTATCGAGTTCCCGTCATTACCGCCACCTTAAAGTCCGATCTCTAATACACATTTTTTATAGATACCGCCGAGGATAATACAAAGGATACCGACGAGCCCCCTCATGCTGCAGAATGGGTGGAGGGCCCCGCATACGGCTAAACGCAACATCAGGAGGAACTGGAATAAGGCCCGGCCAGCCTGCCAGTTCCGACACCTGAAACAGCCCTATCCGTCGTACACCACTATACAACCACAAGGATACCGAACGGTGACGACATATAGTACCCCCGGAATCCACGGCGATGACGCGTGGAAAGACGGGCAATCGATGGGTGGATCCACCCCCCCTCGGCGGTTGAATATCGACAGGATGCGCGGGAAATCGGCGCGGGACTCGAAGGACCGGGAGACTCTCTCGAAGAGAGACACTGTTCGGCGAGCGATACTACAGTGAGGACGAACACCGAAGCCTTCCGACCAGCTGACGACTGCGCTGCGAAAATTCTAAGCCGCCGCTCAGGTAGAGAATAGAAATAAGTTCCGGTGCAGGCTGGCGTCGAGATTACGTTCATACCGGGAATACCGCTGCATCTCATTAACGAGATATTTTCCATTACCGATTTCGTTTGGGAGCATTATTGTCCCGTAATTATCGATACCGTGAGGCCAGCTTACACCGGGTGTAAGCGTACCGGGTACCGCGAGGGTGTCCCTCTCAGGGAAGTTGCCACCGACAGTCGTAGTTACTAAAATTTGTACTACCGTCTCGTACCGTACTGTATCGTGCCGTATAATAAAATTAACTAGCGTGAGAATTATCTCTAATTATTCAGATTAAAATCACGGGACTTAAGGAGGGAATTTGCGTGAGTCGTTCTCTGCGAGTTAGCGTTACCGAATCAATAGCAACTCTGCGAGAGTCGTACCTTTCACGAAATTACCGTCTAGGATTCCGATAGAGTCGAGGTACCGATTTTGTTTATATCTGATTTACGCGACCTTCGCGCCGGAAGCGAAGGGCTCTCGAGATGCAAGTAGCCATATCAAAGTTCTTGTCGATCAAGTTTCCGTTTCTTTTCCGGTTATTTAAGGTGATTAGAACGTAAGATTATCGTTGTATATTCGAAACAGTCAGCTCTAAGATCGTTCGCGAAAAGTAAGAATTCCGTGTATTTATTCGCCACCTTTTGTATAGCATAGCGATTACGTACCGGGTGTCGTTTCCCGACCGAATTACCATTGTATTACCGTTTAATTATCTAAGTGTCTGTAAAACCTCGTTGTCATGTATATTTAAGTATACTTGTGTATAAATTGTCCTTGTTCTATACTATTCATGTAATATTCATTTTTTTTCTAGGTTTAAATATACATTGTTAATTTTTATGAAACCTCTGTCTTAATTCTCACCCCGATCTCTCTCACCGTTCTCTCCGGTATAGCTATTTCCCCCAGAACCGCACCCCTCTGCCATATACGGAGCTGCCGGACTCGTATCCCGTATCGCTATTATAATATCGTTACCGTGGTGCGAGGAATCGCGCCTGGCGCCCAATAACTAATATCGATTCCGTTATTTTGGATACTGAGATTACCGTTTACCGACTTTTCCGATTTGCTACCGATTTCTTCACCATTGCACGCTGTCCCCTCGGAATCGGCGTGTCCGAGATTGGCAACGGCGTCGCAAATTTTGACGCCCAACGTGGGGCCCGACGCCGTTAAAAGTTCCGAAACGAAAATTTTTTATTTAATTCCAAAGAAAAAAAAACCGGGAGAGCGAGAAAGAGAATATTGCCTGATAGTGAGTGCCGATATTTACGTATTGTGTCTATATTTGTTTTCTCTTTTGTGTCGTATACTAATCTTCTATTTGCAGTGAATTTTCGTATAGGTGTTCCGTACATTTGGTAAAAATTTTGAATTTGGATCCCGTATTCGTGAGTAAAGTGTCTGTCCGATCACGAGAAATTTGTTGTATGAAATTTATAATCGTGGAACGCTGGAATTTGTGTGCCACCGCGTATATATTGTCTACCGCTCGCAGTGTTGACAAGTACCGGGTCGCTCAGCGGTCGAGAGTTTTTCTACTCGCCCGAGACGACCTAGGCACGCGAGCCGACATATGATACAGCCCGAACATATGGCTAGGGGAAAGTCTGGGGAATTCAAAGAATGACCCGACTTTAACTTTGAAGGTTCTAGAACCGTGATATCGTAATACCGTTAGTACGAGAGGTACATTTCCGTCAAAATCAGCGTTTAGATAATCCTGCTCGAAATATTAATACATTTTTTTTTCTCTTTTCTCTTGTATACCGTCCCGTTATTTACCGTTTTTATTAATTCTCTCGCACATCGAGGCTTAATCTTCTATAGTGTTTACAGCTTATATTTTATTAGATACACCGATTATATTCAAGGTTTTTTTTTTCCTCTCTCTCTACTTGCCTTCCCCAAATACGAAACCATTATTATCGTTAGTGTATATCGACCTTGTACATGGAGGCTTGTCTCGATTTTTGATATTTTCGCTACTCTAATCTCGATACCGTCTTCGACGAAGAAAGAAATTTTTTTTGCAGATCAAGGTTAAGTTCAACGAACATTTTGGGTTAACAAAGCCGAGTATTATAGTTTCCGTATTGTTTAGAGTTTCAATTTCGCTTTCGAGTGTTGTTCGTGTTTATATTTTGGGGATTCGCGTATTCGTGTTATTATTATATTTTTCTTTCCTCTGATCTTTCAACACTGTTTTTCTGATTTATTTGGCTACCAATATAAAAGCCGTTTGTACCCTTCGCACTATTGTTTCTACCGCAACCATATTTATATAAGAACTTATTTGGGAAATTATTTCAAACGATATTATTTTGTTTTTTGTCCTTGACTTATTCCGATTTCTCGACAGTTTTTTTCTTTTTGTTTATTTGGAGGTTGTTATAACGGTCGTCGGCGTTCTTAGCAATACCGTTCCTACCGACGAATGAAATTATTCAAGGATTTATTTGAAAGTATCAGCCCCTGCCATCGAAACTTTGAATTTTCTTGTGCTACCGTGTCCCGAAGTTCGAATTGATTTCTTTTCTCTCCCCACATGCGGAAAGATAGCAACCCACACCATTGGATACACCAGTTAACAGTAGACGAGGCGAAACAGCATTTAAAGGATAGGGGATTAGGCACGCAAGGCATTTTACCGGTTTTACGGGCGCGACTCTACCGATACGAGGAGGACCTCCACGGGAGGGGGAACGAAACCGAAGAGACCATGTCAACGGATAAAGGCGGACCGTCGAGTGACCCGACCCTTTTAGGGGAGGAAGCCTCGGCGGACCCTAAAACCCCTTTATTCTTCTCATATGGGGAACTGAAAATAGGTGACCCCGCGGGGGGAAAAGGCAGTAACCCAGGCTCAACGGGAGTGGGTCCACTTCAGCGACAGCCCGATCCCCGATCGTCGCGCGCTTCCACCGCGGAAGCCTATAATTTAATGAGAAAATGGAACTTGCACTTTTCGGGGTAACGGGGCAGCGACGCGGAAGCTTTCTTGCTGAGAATCAAGGAAGCCCGAGCGATAGTACCGATATCAGATGCCGATCTTTTCAAGTGTTTACCGTTATTCCTATCGGATATGGCCTTGTATTGGGTCCGGTTAGAAAACGAAAACTGGCGGAACTGGAGTGACTTTGAGGCGGCATGGAGGGGACGATTCGAGGACCCCGACTATCAGTACGCACTCCGCGACGAAATTTTTAGACGAACGCAGGGGGAACACGAATCGGCAGCCGATTACCTAACATGCCTTCGCGCGTTGCTCAATCGCATGATACCCCGCTGGCCGATGGCGGAACAGTTAAATTTCGCGCATCGGAATATGCTACCGCGATTGCAGATAAGCATCCGACGTCAAGAGTTCGCCGACTTTGCTACCTTAGAGTATCTAGCCACGCGAGTCGAAAGAAGCTTTCTTGCCGAAAAAAATTACCGACCCCCGCTACCGCCGGAACAATCCATCTTCCCGGATTTGGCGTACCATGCGCCGAAAGGCAAAGTAAAGAACCCCGCTACCGTTGCTACCGCTACCGCTACTAGGATGGAAAAGAAAAAGCCCGCCAAAAACGCGAACGCGAATACCGAAAAGAACGAGACCGCGACAGTTACCGCTACGGCTACCGCTTCCGATACGACATCCCGTGATACCGTGAATCCTACCGCGACTGCCATGCACTCCATAAAATGTTGGAACTGCGATAAAACCGGACATCGCGCGCGTGGGTGTACCGAAACGCGCCGAAAGTATTGTTACCGCTGCGGTAAGCGTGATTTTACAGTACAAACTTGTCCCACGTGTGCGGGAAACGCCAGCCGGAGCCAGTAGAAAGGGTCCCTACGACTCCGAGCCATGAAGACGAGGCCCACACAACCGTGACACATACCGGGGAGGAGGATACGTTACTACAGTCATATGTCACCTTAGAGTCAGATACCTTACCGTCTTTACGATACTTTTACATTAAAATACGCGGATATCCTCTCGCGGCTCTCGTGGACTCGGAGTCGAACCGAACGCTACTAGGTCGCGAAGGAATCAAGATTATCCGCGCGTTAGGTATCCTCACCCATAGAAACAGGGGCATGCAAATCCGCACCGCGAATGGTCAACTCGCGGATATTAGCGAGGAAGCTCGAATACCGATAGAATTAAAAGACCGATGTCATGAAGTTACCGTAGCCTTATTACCGAACTTAGCCGTACCGTGCATCCTCGGAATTGATTTTCTAATGAAATTCGGCATAGGAGTAGATTTTGCTACGGGCGAATGGTACTTCGCAGAAACGCCACATCTTCGCTACCGTCTCGCTACCGAAGAAACCCCACGCGGAACCTCGTGCTACGGGTTATCGGAATTAACCCCCGAACAGGAGAAGGTATTAGAAAATTTTTTACGAACGTTACCGGAGCCCTCAGAAAACCCAGGCGTTACCGCATTAACCGAACATAAAATAGACGTAGGTTCGAATCCGCCAATATGACAGCGCTGCTACCTAGTATCACCGAAAGTGCAAGAAGCCATACGAGCCGAAACGGATAAGATGCTCGCGGCGGGGATAATAGAACCATCATTTAGCGAATGGTCAAATCCGATCGTCATGGTAAAGAAGCCGAATGGTAAATACCGTTTCTGCTTAGATTTCCGGAAAGTTAATGGCGTATCGAAAAAAGACGCATATCCGCTACCGAATATGAACGGGATTCTCGATAAACTACGCTCAGCCCGTTACATCTCTACCATAGATTTGAGCCAGGCGTACTTTCAGATACCGTTAGCTAAAGACAGTCGAGAGATTACCGCATTCAGTGTCCCCGGGAAGGGATTATACCACTTTAAGCGAATGCCATACGGTCTTACCGGAGCACCGGCAACCTTCCAACGATTGTTAGACCGTCTAATAGGCCCGGAAATGGAGTCACACGCGTTCGCGTATTTAGACGACATCGTTATAGTCACGCCAACTTTCGAGGAACATATGATATGGTTGGGAAAAGTGCTGGATAAAATTGTTACCGCCGGCCTTACCGTAAATCCGGATAAATGCGAATTTGGTCGATCTCAAGTACGGTACTTGGGATTTATCGTGCAACAAGACGGGCTGACGGTAGATCCCGAAAAGACGCGACCGATTTTAGAATATCCCGCCCCACATAATATCAAACAATTACGTCGATTTTTAGGCATGTCCTCCTGGTACCGACGATTTATTCAGCAATTCGCAACCCTTAGCGAACCTCTAACACGGCTTTTGAAAAAGGGCAAGCGCTGGGAGTGGGGGGATGATCAGGTTCGCGCCTTTGAGCAGATAAGAGAGCAGTTGGTTACCGCACCGACACTAGCATGCCCGAATTTTGAGATACCGTTCGTGTTACAGACCGATGCCAGTTCCGTAGAGTTAGGCGCAGTATTAACTCAAACTATCGACAACGAAGAAAGAGTAATAGCGTTTGCGAGTCGTGCACTATCAGATCCCGAAAAGAGATATTCCGTTACCGAACAAGAATGTTTAGCTGTCGTTTGGGCTATACAGAAATTTAGGCCATATCTCGAAGGATACCGATTTACAGTGATTACCGACCATAGTAGCTTACGCTGGCTACATAACCTAAAAAATCCGACAGGCAGACTCGCGAGGTGGGCACTAGAGTTATTGGAATATGATTACGAGATCATCCACCGTAAGGGTGCTTTACACCACGTGCCGGACGCCCTTTCCCGAATGTTTGAGACAGATACCGAAGAAACGATAACGGCCGCGATAAATGCTATCCAGGTAACTGCCGCTATAGATACCATAGATTTAGCAAATACTACCGATGAATGGTACCGTAAAAGATATAAAGAGGTCCTATCAACCCCAGGGAAGTTCACGCAATGGAAAGTTATGGACGGGCGACTGTACTTTTTGAGACCCAAGCGCGTAATTTCCGAAATAGTAGAAGATCTGGACCGGTGGAAGTTAGCCATACCGAGAGAATACCGTAGAGAAGTCTTAAGGGAATCGCACGACATGCCGCAAGCCGGTCATTTAGGTACCGAGAAAACCTACCAACGCGTTGCTGTTTCTTATTTCTGGCCGAATTTATTCCGCGATGTTACCGAGTATATACGAAAGTGCGACCTCTGTCAGCGAACCAAAGTCGAGCAGGCGAGTCCCGCAGGTCTCATGGGACGCCGCATTGCGGACGGACCATGGACCGTTATAGCTGCCGACATTACAGGCCCGTTACCGCGCAGCAAGGCTGGATTCCACTACATCTTGGTGGTACAAGATCTCTTTACAAAATGGGTGGAATGCAAAGCCTTAAGAGCTGCGACCGGCAATAAGATTAGCGAAGCTATGGAAGACGTAATTTCCCGATGGGGCGCTCCTAGATTTATCTTGACGGACAATGGTACCGAATTTATCAATAAAGTGATGAAGACCTTTGCCGAGGAGCATAACATCACTCACACTACCGTACCGCCATACCACCCTCAGGCCAATCCCGTGGAACGCGTAAATAGGATCCTAAAGACCATGATTATCTCGTTTATCGATCATCGCGAATGGGACGCGCATCTGTCCGAATTCCGTTTCGCTTATAATACCGCCTCCCACTCCTCATTAGGGGCATCTCCCGCCTTTTTGAATCTCGGACGAGAATTAGAGCCAGTAAACTCACTGAGTCGGCGTAGTCGAGAGGTTACCGAAGTGATGGCAGGGGATACCGTAGATTGGGCGGAACGCATGAAGGGGTTACAATCCTTGCGCGAGTGGGTTACCGAAAACTTAAATCAGGCGTATGAGAAACAAGCCTCTCATTATAATTTGCGTCGGCGCAATCGGACTTTTAAGGTGGGCGAATTGGTACTGAAACGTTAGCACATTTTGTCGTCAGCTGCACAAAACATAGCAGCAAAGCTCGCACACAAATTCCAGGGACCATATAAAATAGAGCGAGTGATCTCTCCGGTGGTCTATGAATTAGCTCAACTGGACGGATCACCCGCGGATAAAATCCACATCAAGGACCTAAAGCCCTATTATACCCCTGTTACCGAATAGATTAGTAGAATGCCACGTAACCTGATGGACCAGCGGGCGATCAGGAAGCTCTGGAGGAGCTTTTGGTCCCGACACCGCCCGGTCTGGGAGTACATCGAGTTCCACGACGAGGGTTTCTGGCTGGACCTGGAGGACGTGGCGGGGCAGGTTAGACGGGCTCGCTGGACCACCGAGGGTGCCGTGGTGCGGGAATACCCACGCACCCAGGATGCCCATGTCCAAGCGACCGCGGCGGGGGGTACGGAGAGGACCACACAAACGGACCCTCCCGCAACCGCTCGGAAAACCCGACCAACCCCGAACCCCCGGGGACGAAGCCCCTCTCCGCGGATACAACCGCGGCCCCGTCCCAGCCAAATCCACCGGGAGCGGTCCCCCAGAAGTCCCGCGAGGCGAGGTCGGTACCCCGGGGGGTGCTGGAACTGTAGTTCCGACCGACACTCCTATACGGGGTGCCCCCTCCCTCGCACTGGGGACTTTTGTTACGGGTGCGGACAGCGGGGAGTGACCCTCCGACGGTGTGACCGTTGCGGACCCGCCTACCAACGGACGGAACCGTACACGGCAGGGAGAGAGCCGAGAGCACCCCAGCCACCGAGGGCAGCAGAGCGAGAGGACTCCCCGTCCCGGAACGGATAGTCGTGGCAGAGGGACCTGGCGGCGGAATCCCACTAAAAGGGACCCGAGGGACCAACCATCCCCCTAACGCTATAGCCTTATTCGGCTGTTTTTTTTTTTTTGTTTTTGTTTTTTTTTCTCGCTACGGGGTACCTCTAGGTTGTCGATTGAGTTTTTTTTGTTTTTTTTTGTTTTGTTTTTTTTTTACCTCCCGGATACCTAGTTTTTTTTTGTTGTTTTTTTTTAATTTTGTTTTTTTGTTGTTTATAATGACCTTTTGTTGTTTTTTGTGTACCTCCGAGCGATAATAAAGCTGCAGGCTTATAACCCTATCGCCTATTTTCTTCACCTTCTCTCCTACTGGTAAGAGTTCCTCCTGTCACCCACGGGACGGAACGTATCGGCTCGCAGAGCGCGATTGTAGCAAGAAGGTCACGGAACGGCCCGCGCCGATACCGAAGAGACCCCGTGAATCGCGACCTTACTGTCGGAGCGATGAAACTGGAGAAATGGTGGACGGAGTAGGCCACGAGATCTTGAGGACCAGCGTCCGGGGATATTACCGGAGCGGCGGTAACCAGCGGGTCGGGACCCCAACACCCCGCGGTCCTCCTCTAGAAAGGGGGAGTTGTGACGTGACACCTCGGGAGCGTCGTCACAAGGGCTACGGCTCGACCGAGGGGGGGGGGCAAGGAAAACGCTTCGGGGGTCGTCTCTCACACCTGAGAGGAGGCGACCTCGAAACCGATTATATTTCTTTCCGCGATACCTACCGATATTCTTAGACCAGCTTTTAAGGGGTCTCGAGACGACTGCCTGAGTGGGAGGTGACCTTAAAGAATTATGAAACAGGACTCAAGAAATACAGAGAAGATACCGCCCTGGAAGGATACCGATGAAGACGCCTCCAATCCCAGGTCACGTATCGAGTTCCCGTCATTACCGCCACCTTAAAGTCCGATCTCTAATACACATTTTTTATAGATACCGCCGAGGATAATACAAAGGATACCGACGAGCCCCCTCATGCTGCAGAATGAGTGGAGGGCCCCGCATACGGCTAAACGCAACATCAGGAGGAACTGGAATAAGGCCCGGCCAGCCTGCCAGTTCCGACACCTGAAACAGCCCTATCCGTCGTACACCACTATACAACCACAAGGATACCGAACGGTGACGACATATAGTACCCCCGGAATCCACGGCGATGACGCGTGGAAAGACGGGCAATCGATGGGTGGATCCACCCCCCCTCGGCGGTTGAATATCGACAGGATGCGCGGGAAATCGGCGCGGGACTCGAAGGACCGGGAGACTCTCTCGAAGAGAGACACTGTTCGGCGAGCGATACTACAGTGAGGACGAACACCGAAGCCTTCCGACCAGCTGACGACTGCGCTGCGAAAATTCTAAGCCGCCGCTCAGGTAGAGAATAGAAATAAGTTCCGGTGCAGGCTGGCGTCGAGATTACGTTCATACCGGGAATACCGCTGCATCTCATTAACGAGATATTTTCCATTACCGATTTCGTTTGGGAGCATTATTGTTCCGTAATTTTCGATACCGTGAGGCCAGCTTACACCGGGTGTAAGCGTACCGGGTACCGCGAGGGTGTCCCTCTCAGGGAAGTTGCCACCGACAGTCGTAGTTACTAAAATTTGTACTACCGTCTCGTACCGTACTGTATCGTGCCGTATAATAAAATTAACTAGCGTGAGAATTATCTCTAATTATTCAGATTAAAATCACGGGACTTAAGGAGGGAATTTGCGTGAGTCGTTCTCTGCGAGTTAGCGTTACCGAATCAATAGCAACTCTGCGAGAGTCGTACCTTTCACGAAATTACCGTCTAGGATTCCGATAGAGTCGAGGTACCGATTTTGTTTATATCTGATTTACGCGACCTTCGCGCCGGAAGCGAAGGGCTCTCGAGATGCAAGTAGCCATATCAAAGTTCTTGTCGATCAAGTTTCCGTTTCTTTTCCGGTTATTTAAGGTGATTAGAACGTAAGATTATCGTTGTATATTCGAAACAGTCAGCTCTAAGATCGTTCGCGAAAAGTAAGAATTCCGTGTATTTATTCGCCACCTTTTGTATAGCATAGCGATTACGTACCGGGTGTCGTTTCCCGACCGAATTACCATTGTATTACCGTTTAATTATCTAAGTGTCTGTAAAACCTCGTTGTCATGTATATTTAAGTATACTTGTGTATAAATTGTCCTTGTTCTATACTATTCATGTAATATTCATTTTTTTTCTAGGTTTAAATATACATTGTTAATTTTTATGAAACCTCTGTCTTAATTCTCACCCCGATCTCTCTCACCGTTCTCTCCGGTATAGCTATTTCCCCCAGAACCGCACCCCTCTGCCATATACGGAGCTGCCGGACTCGTATCCCGTATCGCTATTATAATATCGTTACCGTGGTGCGAGGAATCGCGCCTGGCGCCCAATAACTAATATCGATTCCGTTATTTTGGATACTGAGATTACCGTTTACCGACTTTTCCGATTTGCTACCGATTTCTTCACCATTGCACGCTGTCCCCTCGGAATCGGCGTGTCCGAGATTGGCAACGGCGTCGCACGGTATACCAAAAACGATTAGACGCGGATTTAGTTTTGCATTTTCCACAACCATCAGTCCCGCTCCCGCTAATTCTCGACGAGCTTTAATCTTTTCCATATCTGGGTCAACAGCCTCAATCCTGATTCCGTTGTTACGTGCATTAGATATCTTACTAATTTTAAGAGCGCAGTCCGAAGGTTTCAGCAGTCTGCAGACCGTCTCTCTCGTGGCCTGAGATGTCGGAAACTTATTTCCATTGTTTTTATCCGACATTATTAGAAAACTTGTGGTTGTCGGTATCTCAAACGATGGGCCCCGCGCTATACGCACCCTTGGAGCCCCCGCGTTTGCAGCCGATGCATACGATTTGGGAGTACTAGAGGTGATATTTTTGGTTTGCGTGGTCGAGATCTTATGTAATCCCTCCACTCCCATATCATCCAAAACATCTCGCACCGCCGCTTTAATCTCTCCAATCCTGTCGGCTTGTTCATTCTCTATCATACATACAAATGTGTTAGCCAATTCTAAGAACGCTTCTCTGCAAAATCTGAAAGCCGATTCTATCTGATTTTTCTTTTCGACGGTATCCTTACTAGCTAATAAAATTTTTGCAACATTGTCGCTATGTTTATTTATCGAGATCTTCCACGAATTGAATTTAGAAAGACACAGATTATTTTTCCTATCTACGCTCCTGTCAGAAGCACCTGATACCGATGTTACAGAGTTTTGTCGCGTATTTACATCTTCGCTATTTGTGTTTTCACAAGGACAATCAATATAGTCCACGCTCCCGGTTGACGATGTATTACCTCGTCTCGGCATGATGTTTTGTCCTCCGCGCACGCGCACTCACACAGACGTTGACAGCTCCGAGAAACTCTTGGCCCGAAAATGTAAGAAAGTCCAGAAACCTCTCCTTGACCGCTAGTAGGCCACATGCAAACGAATAGTAAGTAGAACCACCTTATTCAAATACTCTCTGCAAAAACAGAAGCCCCGCAGGGCATCGAAACAGCAGCAAAAGTTCGAAAGATACGGAGCGCACAGAAACACGTCTTGTAATACTTACGTAGAGAGAGAGAGAGAGAGAGAGAGAGAGGGAGAGGGGGAGGGGGAGGGGGAGGGGGAGGGGGAGGGGGAGGGAGAGAGAGAGAGAGAGAGAGAGAGAGAGAGAGAGAGAGAGAGGGAGAGAGGGAGAGAGGGAGAGAGGGAGAGAGGGAGAGAGGGAGAGAGGGAGAGAGGAGAGAGAGAGAGAGAGAGAGAGAGAGAGAGAGAGAGAGAGAGAGAGAGAGAGAGAGAGAGAGAGAGAGAGAGAGAGAGAGAGAGAGAGAGAGAGAGAGAGAGAGAGAGAGAGAGAGAGAGAGAGAGAGAGAGAGAGAGAGAGAGAGAGAGAGAGAGAGAGAGAGAGAGAGAGGAGAGAGAGAGAGAGAGAGGGAGAGAGAGAGGGAGAGAGAGAGGGAGAGAGAGAGAGGGAGAGAGAGGGAGGGAGAGAGAGAGAGAGAGAGAGAGATAATAATTTTGATTATTATAATCTTTTCTCTGATAGTGATGTTCCTTCAGTCTTTTATCCAATTATCACTCCAGGAAAGGTTAGCATCTTGTTTTATAGATAATAATTTAACTCACGTTCAAGGTAATAGTATTCTATCTCTTTTACGAAGCCATTCTTGTTTTCATAATTTACCTAAAGACGTTAGAACACTTTTTAATACTCCAAGAGTTAAGATAATTGTGTCGAAAGTAGAACCAGGCGAATATATTTATTTTGGTGTAGAAGCAAGTATTATTGAAGTACTTTCACGTGTTCCAATTGATTCTCTTCCTAATCAAATAGATATTGATTTCCATACTGATGGGTGCAATTTAGACAAGTCAAAAAGCGTGCATATTTGACCAATTCAATTTATTCAATGCAGACTTGCTAATGTAAGGCATATGAGACCAATAATAGTAGGCATATATAAAGGCACTGCAAAACCATATAATTCAAATTTATTTTTTGAGAAATTTATTGTAGATATTAAAAAAATATTGGCCAATGGAAGGATAATCTTCAAAAAAAATAAATTACCTATACGTCTTTGGTGTTTTATAGCTCATGCACCAGCGCGTGCTTTTATTCTTAATCATAAAAGTCACATATCTTATAGACCATGTTCTAAATGAAAAATTTCGGAAATACGATGTGAAAAGCGTTACATTTTCTGTAGTGTTGATCATTCTTTACGGACTGATGAAGAATATAGAAGAGGTTTTGAATGAAGATCATCATAAAGATGGTACAAGTCTGCTTTCAATGTTACCTATAGGAATGGTTTCACAAGTGCCTTTCGAATACATGCATTTGGTTTGTCTTAGAGTTATGAAAAAATTGTTATCTGCTTGGGTATGCGGAAAGTTCTCGCGGTCTTCAAAGTTATCTGCAAGATCGATTTCCATTATATCTTCACGGTTAGAAATCCTGGCAGCGTATTGCCCATCTGATTTTGCAAGGCGTCCTAGATCTTTATACATATGTGCACAAAATATAAAGCCACGGAATTTCGTCAATTTCTTCTGTATACAGGTCCAGTAATAACGTATGGTATTTTTAATCAACAAATGTACATACATTTTTTATTCTTACATGCTGGCATTAGAATTTTAGTTTCTCCACTATCGGCAAAAACCTATTTGAATTTTGCAGATCTTGCATTTAAAAAATTTGTGGATAGATGCAAACATTTTTATGGCCCAACATTTTATTCCTATAATATACATGGTCTTCTTCATCTTACCAATGATGTGCAACAATTAGGTCCTCTCGATACATTTTCTGCTTTCCCATATGAAAATAATATGACAATTTTCAGGAATTATTGTAGGAAACCTGGTCTTCCTCTCCAACAAATTTCTAATAGATTTGCAGAGATAAAAAGTCATGGCACAACTGAACTGTATAAGGAGTCTTCTATTCATGCATCTATGAAACACAATGCAGGTCCTCTTTCATGTAATCTTCCATGTAATTTTTCTAATTGTGTTCAGTTTCGTAAGATTATATTTAATGAAATCTTACTTACTTTAGATTTTCGTGATAACTGTTGTATTTTAAATGATGGATCTGTTTGCATTGTTATCAACATATTTATGGCAGAAAATTTATACTATCTGGTTGTAAAAAAATTTTTAGATGTACAAAACTTTTATGATATTGGTGTTATATCTTCAGTCTTATATATTTTTAAATGTTCCTCATTAAGTAACGATATTTCTTTTGTTCGTATTAATGAAGTTCGCATGAAATGTTTTAAAATGCCTTTTTGAGATTGCACATCTATAGATACTAATAGTAGTGATGACGAAGAAAATCATCCTCAAAGTGAAAAATATATAATTGCTGCTATTATTCATAATGAAAAATCATAAAACTTATATTGCATACATATTTTAAATGCTTCTTTTAATGTATTTAAAATTGTATTTGATTTTGAAATTTGTATTTTAATGTGTTTTTTTCTTTTTATGTATTTAATAAAATTTTACTGTAATGGTTACTTCTTAATTTTAGTAAAAATTTAATTTTGTAAAGGAATTTTATTAATTATCTTTTAAGATATATCAATATATTTATTGTGTAAGTTTTACCTTGCATAGAATAAAAAGATGTAATATAAATAATATATCACATATATATATATTATTTAATTAAATAACATTATAATTATAATATTATATAATTACAATATTATATAATATAATATTATTATATAATAATATATATTACTGAGAGAATTTTCTCTTAGAATTTACCCTGACAATCATGGTAATCGTGGGACAATATGGTATGGAAAAAATTTAATAAGAATTTCTCTGATTAATATTTATCACAATAAAAATAATATCTATTACAATAAAATATAAAACATGTTTGATTAATTTTACTAAACTGCATAGTAAAATTAATCAAAATTGTTTTATATTTTATTGTAATAGATATTATTTTTATTGTGATAAATATTAATCAGAGAAATTCTTATTAAATTTTTTCCATACCATATTGTCCCACGATTACTATGATTTTCAGGGTAAATTCTAAGAGAAAATTCTCTCTGTATATAAAATAATATGTACATCGTATACATCTTATTTATATAAGGAATAGCAGATATTCTTCAAAAATATATAAAAAAATATTATATATTTAATTTTCTTCACTTTTGTTATGTACTTTCGTTATATGTATTTTATTTTACAATTAATATGGATATATGCATTGTTTAGTTTTATACTGAAAAATGGAACGCTTAAAAAGAAATATCTCAAAACCATCAAGATATTAAATTACTTCATCGGATGAAGAAGCTGGGACAAGATCAACGAAGAAAAAAATGCAAAAACAAAATATTAGTAACACTCTCTCACGAGATATCACTGAATTAAGGAACGTTATCAAGGATTCTTCAAACACTTCCACTGTACATCCCTGATAAAAAAAATCGATAGAAAACAACAGAAAACGATTACATCGTTTTTAATCGTAGTTATGAATCGAAAGTTAACGAAAGAATATCGTAAATGTACGATTGATTCTTTAGCGTTTCCTTTCGTAAGTATCCTATTAATATGTTATCGTTTTTTATCATTTCTTTTCGCTAACCCATACAGCATTGAATGATTGTAGAAACATATTGCATAGATCTAATATTATAATATTGCATGTGAGTTGTGAAATATTCCTGCAATATTACTGCAAGAATGTGGCAACAGTAAAATTTCCGCCTTTAAAAAAATTACAATGTAATGCTATGGTATTATTACGATGCAATATATTAAAACTAATATTAAATAAAACTTTTTATTTCGATATATTACGCGCTTTCATCATTATGTTTACTTATAGTAATTTAATGTAGTAAAATATATATATTTCTATAATTATTATCTTCAAATTAAGTAAATTCTAGTTTATGTTGATGTTATAAAACATTATTAATGTTATAACATCAAGCGTTAAATCTAGCATTTACTCGACATTTTAAAGTTAAGAGACAATTGTACCTTTAATCTTAGAGCTAATTTCATCAACTTTATATAATTCTCCTGATTAAAACTTAAGTACGAGATAGATAGTGAATCGCGCGTCGCATAGCGGTAAATGAAGGAACTAACGATTTGATTGAATACTATTCTTTTATAATATTTTTGGAATGTTGCTGTAAGATTTTTCATAAAATATTACAGTTATATGTTTCTATAATGTCCCTACAGTATTACAATGCAACTTGCAAGATTGTAATAGTACTGCAATGTAATTGCAATGTACTGTTTTTGCAAATCGTATCGGTTCCTATTGTTTTCTATCGATTTTTTATCAGGGATGTTTTTTGTTGTAACTTTACGATAATACATTTATAAAATACGTTTTTAATTGTTTATGGTTGATGATTAAAAATTATAGGTTTTTCTGTAATTGTACGTTAAAAAACTTAAAACTTTTTTTATTGTAAATATACAATTGATTACGAATAGATTTTCAATCATTTTTTCTTGATAAAATCCAATAAAACAATAAAAAACAATATATCACAATAAGAATTTTATCGTATTCTAACGACTAAATCCGCTTTTAACAGAGAATGAAAGAAAACGATAAAAAACGATAACATTTCTTTCGAAATCTAAAAAGTAAAACAATAAGATACGATAAGAAACGATAAGATTTTCTACAGATCGTATCGGTTCCTATTGTTTTCTATCGATTTTTTTTATCAGGGATGTCACATATATCGTTACCATTTTACTATTTCTTTCATAATAATAACTACTTTCATGCTACGCTATCATCTTATTATTTATTTCATAAGTATATAATTATTGATGTAAAATAAGGAAGCAAATAAAAGCTAATAATAATAAATAATGTAAAGATAATAATGTTATGAATGCTATGAGCTATAAAAATGTATATAAATTCTTTATTATAGCTCATATCATTTATAGCACTATTATCTTTACATTATTTATTATTATTAGCTTTTATTCGCTTCCTTATTTTACATCAATAATTATGTACTTATAAAAGAAATAGTAGGATGGTAGCGTAGCATGAAAGTAATTATTATTATGAAAGAAATAGTAAAATAAAATGATAACGATACATGTGATATGCAATATACTACATACATGTAGGGTTGCCATCCGTCCTCTTTTCCCCGGACACCGTCCTCTTTTTTAAGGCGTCCGGGGACGTCCGGGGGGATATTTCGAATGTGTCCAGGGTAATTATGAATGTCCGGGATTGGTCCGGGGTTTAAAGAAATTCCTATTTTGCTTTTTATATTTTATTTTTGCTTTTTATATTTCATTAACCCACATCATATTCAATTAATTCAATCAACAATGAAAATTATTAACCATCCGTTTTCTTATTTTTATGAGTGAGACGTGCGTGTGTGTTGTAAAGCGGGCGAGAGTGAAAAGTAGATAATCATCGACACACGCAAAGAAAGAAGAGACGAGTCGTCTCTTTCCGTCTATCCCCTCCACTACGATTCTGCGCGTCCTAAACTTTTATATCATTCAAAAACGAGATGGTTAAGTTTATATCCTGCCATTGAACGTTTGTTAAAATTATTTAAACCCTTAAAGAATTACTTTTTAAGTCTAGAAAATCCGCCAAAAGTCTTAAAGATTTTTTTTGAAAACGATTTCAGTGAAGCTCTTTTATTTACAATACACTCGACCATGAACATAATGCATACAAACATTGAAACAATCGAAAGAGCTGATAATTCTATTATTGAAATAAGAAAAGTTTTAAAAGAAATTATTAATAATTTGAATCAGAGAATCAATCAGAAATTTATGCCATTGAAAGTAAAAGAAATATTAAGAGAAATTGAAAATACTGGAAAAAATACTACAGAATTCATCGAAGAAATAAATAATTTTTATATAACAATGATAAATTATTTAGAATCTTGGATTAAGCCCTTAGAAGAGTTGGATGTTTTTGAATGGATGGATATTAGTAAAATTAATTCAGCACAATGGTCAGATCTAGAAGCCTCACTTGAATTTTTACGTTCTCGCAATATAGTAGTGGATGAAGAAAAATTATTTAACGAGTTTCTTTGCTTCCAAAAATTCGTAAAGGATTTATCTGTTGATGAATCTACCACTAATTGCAATAAGTTGTGGTGCAATTCTTTTAAAGAATACGAAACTAGCAAAAATTGCCAGGAAATGAAAAAAATAGCACCATTCTTTTTCTGTTTACCAGCGCACAATGCAAATGTGGAAAGAGTATTTTCTTTAATATCAAGTCAGTGGACTAAAGAAAGAAATAAACTACAACCACAAATCTATATCGGAAATTATAAAAACATATATAATTTTAAACTGACATGCGAAGAATTTTATCAGTATCTTCTAAAATGTGATAAAAAAGTCCTAAGAGATATTGGAAGCTCAAAAAATATATTGATAAAAATTAATAACACATTTTTTACTTTCGAGCGACCATAGGAGTAAAGAAAGTTTTGTAATAGCGAAAAAAATCTGTAAGATTTCGACGGATTTAAATGTTTCACGGTCCCTACATACAAAAAAAGCGAGTTTTAATGTCCGTCTGTCCGTCCGCCCGTTTATATGTTCAAAAGCCTGATTGACATACCGTTCAACAGATCGAAATCAAATTATTTATACTTTTTTTAAGGGATTCTTCATAAGGGTTTTTTTTATTTTTTCCGTGCTATTTATTTGTTCGTATGTTATTTTTTGTTTTTATGTTAAAATAATTATAGTTTGTAAGTTATAAACTATAACATTAGTGTGCAATTTAAACTGATAATTTAATGTATGTTTGTATGTATAAGTTTATGGTTGTAGTCAAAGATTATTTATCAAAGATTTAATTTTTTCATTTTCCTTTAAGTATATTAATAAAAACGAGATGTAAAATAATTATTTATTTATTGTTATAATTAATTTGCTAACCAGTTTGCATTTTTGTATGTGTCCGGGGCTGCAAGTGAAATGTTCGGGGTTTTTAACCTATAAGTTCTAGTTTTGAAAATTTTATTATGGTAACCCTACATACATGTGATATGCAATACTACTTATATGTGATATACTATATTTTTTCATAATAATATAATAATAACTGTTTTCTTGTTATGTAACCATCCTATTATTTTTTCATAAGAATATAATTGTTAATATTGTTATAAGAAATATAAAATAAAATAATTACTTGATTCTTATAAATCTCATCTTCTACTTCTATCGATTATGACCCTCTGGCTGGATTTTCTTATAATAAATAAAAACGAGCTAACCGCACACTTAACCTATGTCACATGTCACATATCACATACACGTTATATATATATTATATATATATATAACTTAATATATATATTATATAAGATATATATATTATATATATATATATAAATATATATATCTTATAGAGACACGGTAGTGTCTCGCGCCTAGTTGAGGGCGTAGCCGACTCCCGCTTTAGCGAGGCACCGTGTATCTTTACGCGAATCGGACAGTTGAGTTTATTATAAATTTGGAATCCTCAATAACGGTTGAAGCAATCGAGTTTATACTAGTCTCAATCGATAGATTGAGTTCGAATTATATAATGAAAGTGTCTTTGTTTCTGCTCTACGTGATTTGTAAGCAGAGATATGATAATGCAAAGTCTAAATATGAAAAATTTCTTGTAAGAAACGTTATCATCATCATCTTTCACGCATACATAGTAGTATCGTGCTACACGTATTCACACGTATACAACACATGCATACACGTATATCACACGTACACAACACATGCAATAGATTGCATGTATTGGTAATGTCCAACTCTCACGTTTTACAACAGATGGCGTTAGTAGCGCTCCACGATATTGACAGCGTGAGGGGTTATGTTGATGACAGCGTGAGGGGTTATATGTAGTATACACATCTCTTGATATGTACACACGTAACATGTATGTGTCTTTTGATATTTATAATATATTATATTCTTTCATAATATAATATCTATTTTCATGTTACGCAATTATTTTTTCATAAGATTAACAATTATATTCTTATGAGAAATAATAGGATGATTGCGTAACAAGAAAATGATTGCGTAAGAAGAAAATAGATTATTATATTATGAAAAAAATATAATATATCACATAATATGTAGTATTATTACATATCACATGTATTTAGTAAGTATGTATTGCAAAATGTAGATCCTTTTATCTATCTATTTCTTTCTTGAATGCATATTTATATATTGATATTTGCAACTACTTTCTTGTTACGTTACCATTTTAAACCATTTCTTTCATAATAATAACTACTTTCTTTCTACACTTGCTACCACCCTACTATTTCTTTTATAAGTACATAATTATTGATATAAAATAAGGAAGAGCGAATAATTATTATCTTTACATTATTTATTATTATTAGTTTTTATTCGTTTCCTTATTTTACATATATAGCTTATTTGGTTCCTTGTTTTATATTAATAATAATATATTTATGAAAAAAACTATTAGTATAATAACATAGCAAGAAAGTATTTACGAATATATAATAATAAATTTACTAAAGAATGTATATATGTATTATATATATATATATATATATATATATATATATATAAGGAGGAGGATGAGAGCGCGTCAAACCATAGTACGATTTGAAAGCGTAAAGATGCAGCGGTGAAAAAAAGTTTAGTGGTTACTTTTTTGTATTAGAAGTGTTAGTGGCATATTAGTGAGTAAAAAAGAAATGGGAAATAATAATAATAATAATAATTTCGAAGCGATATTAGACGAGTCGTCTGACGAAGATCACGCGCTGTCGGATGACAGTAATTATATTAGTGATCGCAGTGAGGATACCGATATTGACAACAATGGAGACCCCCTAATCTCTAATCAGAGTCTGGCCATAAGGTAGCCACTTTTGATTGGTCCGCCATTTCTTGTCAATTCCCGCTGAAATTTGAATCATGGTAAATTGAATAATTGTATATTTTAGCAATGTAATTAAAAACTGAATGTTCTATAATAATAAAAATTTTTGTTTATTTAAAATTCAAAATTAATTTAATTTATAAAATAAATTTATAAACTATTTTTTGTATATTATACATCTAGATAGTATAGTTATTACAAAATTCTTTGCATTTAATGTTTCTTAAATTGTATATATATAAAATATAATTAAACATATAATATAAAGGAGAAGATAAAATAGAAAAGGGGTAAAATAAATGAAATTAAACAATATTATTTATTAAACATAGTATGCATGGCTACACTTTTGCTATCATATCTTTTATTAGAGGTACATTTTCTTTTATTAAAAATTCTCAACCTAAAAATTACATACCGATTTATAATTTTAGTATATAATTGACGACAATTTAAAATATGATTAGCATTAACTTCACGAAATTTTTTTATTAAAAAAGATTTTAAATTGTCATTTCCTATATTATCAAAATATTGAGAATAATAGCGAAACATTTGTTCCAATTTAAAAAATATTTTGAACGTTTTTATATTAACAAAATATAAAGAATTTGGTGTGTAACATTTAAATTGCACTAATTTTGTAAATTAATAGTGCAATTGAGTTTCTGATATGACTGATTTTAAACAATTTGTACATGTTACACATATTTTTTTTATTGATTGTATAATATATCCCGCAATATTATATAAAGAGTTCATTTCAAGATGTGACATCTTTGATACAATATTTTTATTAAAAGATGGAATATTATTGTTAATATCTTTTATAATATTAAGTCAACAGTGTAGGCTCCCTGCATTGATAAATTACAAATTCAGAAGGAGGCTATATGGAGCCACGCGTGAGGTGTAGGTACGCAAATACTAAACACAAACTTGTTGAAATAACAAATTTATTAAATCTAAACGTTTCGGTCCTTTCTTTGGACCTTCTTCAGTAAATTTAGTACAATAAATTATAATGGGGAATCTACATACTGACGCACGCAGCGCTAAAAGCCGTGAGCCCCCCGATCGATACCCTACTAAATAGACAAAGTGAAGTAATATGTCATGAGGTACTCAAATGTGGACTCTAATGAAGAGTATAGTGAGGAATTTCCGAAAGGGGGCTCACTCTTCCTCACACATTCATCCATCACCCGTTCACACGACCGTACGCGGACGCGTCCGACGCACGAATGCCTCACAAAAGTTGCCTCAACTACAACATTACACCGCCGCACTTAGACCGAGGTGCATGTTACAAAAACAATCTGAACCATTTTAGATCAATAAATAAGTTGAATCATATTATTGATCGGTTTACCAAAAGTATGACACACGTAGAGATCTGTGATGCTCATAGGCGTATTCAGGCGATGCGTACGCATGGTTGCAGACTGGCACGTAGCGTCGCGCGCGCACTACCAATCACCATCTACAATGAGTTTTTTGCTAGACAAAACAGGTCTCTTCGTTTCCACTTTGTGAGTGAAAGTAGCAGACTGGATAAGAAATTAAATTGGCTCATTGCCAAAAAAGAACGATTGATTAGAGTTAATATTCGTCCAGCCCAATATTTTTCTGTGGCACGTGATCAACAGGGAGGCGTTAATCTTGGCGCGTCATTGATCCCGTTTAACGGGCGTCGTGCGCGACCGTCCGGGGGTTCCGAATTTTCCTTCACACCTCTAAACGCTCCTTCTACTTCCTCCTCCTTTACTATTAATTTGAACCCCTTATCCTTTGACAACCACACAGTCTCCCCTTTGCACATCAGGGAGAAGTGGTTCAAAAACCTTTCCTCAACAGATATTCCATTAGAAATACAGGGAGTTTTGCAACTGGGCGACAATTTTTGTTTACCAAGTAAGAATAAAGATCGAGTTCTTATGGAATTTATCAAAAGTATAGAATATAGTATCGACAGAGTGGAAGTTCGCGTTCGGCCTTTGGTTCGCCAGAGGTCGTCGGCAATTGTTAACAAGTTGGCCAGTTGCAACCCTGAAGAATATTTGTTTGATAAAGAGCTCTCGGGCGCGTCCCTAGCAGCGAGAACGTTTATATGCGATAATCCTAATATCATTTTTACGCGAGCCGATAAGGGCAATATAACGGTCGCTTTAGAAAAGACATTTTATTTGGACAAAATGAAGGTCCTCCTTAGTGATACAAATACTTACATTAGAGTAAAGAAGGATCCCACCAGAAGAATTATCAACAGTTTGCATGAATTGCTTACAAGGTGGAAAAACTTAGATTACATATCCGATACGACATACAGGTCATTGAATTGTTCGGAGGGGGTACTGCCGAGAGCCTATGGGCTCCCTAAGATTCACAAGTCGGGCTGCCCCCTGCGAATCATCGTCTCCTCACTGAACACGCCGCTGCACCGTCTTGCGACGTTCCTTCACAAAATCATATACAAGTCGGTCCCGGCGGCGGACAGTCATGTGGAGAATAGCTTTCGACTGGTCAACAAACTCGATGGAACTTACATTGGTGACAATTGTGAACTTATTTCACTGGATATGATCTCTCTATTTACTAACATCCCATTGGATTTGGCAGCATATAACTTTCGGAAGCATATAATTAAATCACATGATGCAGTGGATAGTCGATGGTGCTGCAATTGTAAAAATCTATTGTATATAATAATTCCATGTGATAATTCCATGTGTGCCCAGTTTGTACGCAGTGACATAGTAGTGAGAAAAAAAATGGAAAACATTAAGCAGACTGAACGCGACCTGTTGGAGCGGTCCCATCAAGTCGTTACCTTGGGCGAGTATTTTGAATGGGCGCTGCGCTGCGAGGAATTTATCAAACTGCTCGAAGAAAACAGCCGTGTCAAGCGTCCGCGACTCTCGATTAGATATAGACAATCTTTGGTTGCTAGAATCGCGCGTCTCGAGGGTGCAAAAACTCGATTGAGGAGACAATTTATATCCAGTGGTGGTAATTACAGTGGCGAAAATAACGCGGGAAGACTCGTTTGGCGAGAGATCGATACCTCGTTCGAAAACCGTATACTGACCGGTGCGGTGATTAACGCAGACTATATCGAACCGCGACAATTTTTGGAAGACGCTAATAGTGTAGTATTTGAGCAAGTGCAAGACGTTATAAAAATACACAACTGTGTAAAAGTAAATACTGTGTTAGGAGTAATATTAGTCCAATTCTAATCCAGGTTCTCTGAGGGGGGTGAGGGGCGAAGGAAACCTGCCGCGGGGGAATGACGTCAAGGCGGGGAGGGGGAAACATCCGCGAGGGGTTCCGCGGGGAGAGGGGAGGACGTCCACGTGGGGTCCGCGGGGAGGGGGAAGCGTCCGCGAGGGGTTCGCGGGGTGGGGGAGGACCGCGTAGAGGTTCGTTGGCAAGGGGTCCGCGGGGAGAGGGGAACGCGAAGGAGAGCGCACGCGAGAGAGATAGTACGGGGCGCACGCGAGCGAGAGATAGATAGCGCAAGAGAGGTGTTGCAGCGAAGGAAGATAGCGTCCGCGAGATAGTGTGAGATGGAGAGGTAACGAGGAGAGAGAGATAGCGCGACGACAAGATGACGCGAGGCGTACGCGAGAGGCGTTCGCAAGAGAGTTTTTTTTCTATTAATAATAATTTAATGATAATAATTCTTATGCTATTCTAATATTAGGGATGTAAGGAGAGGAAGGAATTTTAAAATAAATACATTTAATGATAATTTTTTTTTCTTTTTTTTTTTTAGGACTTCCGTTTTCGGTGTGAGAGTGACAGTCATGAGTAAAATCGGTGCGAATTTTGTGAGTGTAAGGAGCGAGATTAAGGAGAGAAAGGAGTGAGAGAGTAGTAAGAGTGAAAGAGTGAAGTGAGTGGAGTAAGGGAAAGTGTAGGAGAGAGAGAGAAGAAACAGATTAAAAAGGGGGGAGGGAAGAATGTATGGTAAGGGAAATAAGGGAACCATGGCGGGAGAAGGTCAGAGAGATATTAGGAGAAGAAGGAGAGGGAGAGAAATGGTTAAAAAAACTGGAAAGGGTAAGAAAGAATGAAGGAGTGGTTGAGTGAGGGATGAATGAAGGAACGGATGGAAAACTGAAATATGTAAACGGAAACGGAAGTCCGATTAGGGTTTAGGGATTAGCTTAGGGCGGAGATGTGTATGTATGCGTATAGTTAGGAGGCGTGTTGTAAAAGATTTACTTTGTTGCGTGGCGAGTAAGCGATGTAATGCGAAGAAATAAGAAGCGAGCGTTTAGTTATAGCTTATTTATAATTTTTATATTTTTTGTATATTTTTTATTTTTATTTTTACTGTTATTTTCTTTGTATGATTATTAGTATTATATTTTTATAATTTTATTTTTTTTATGTTTATTTCTTTTGTAATTTCCACGCGGGGAAAAGAATTTGTACGGATAACGGGGATAACTCCCTTATGTAATCTCTTTGGAGACACAATAAATATATCTATCTTATATATATATATATATATATATATATATATATATAATCCGGTGGATGCTGGGAGTCCTCTCCGGGATAGTCCGCACCAGATTGACAAAAATATTTTTATTAATCCGGTGGGTGCTGGGAGTCCTCTCCGGGATAGTCCGCACCAGATTGACAAAAATATTTTTATTAATCCGGTGGGTGCTGGGAGTCCTCTCCGGGATAGTCCGCACCAGATTGACAAAAATATTTTTATTAATCCGGTGGGTGCTGGGAGTCCTCTCCGGGACAGTCCGCACCAGATTGACAAAAATATTTTTATTAATCCGGTGGGTGCTGGGAGTCCTCTCCGGGATAGTCCGCACCAGATTGACAAAAATATTTTTATTAATCCGGTGGGTGCTGGGAGTCCTCTCCGGGACAGTCCGCACCAGATTAACAAAAATATTTTTATTAATCCGGTGGGTGGTGGGAGTCCTCTTTGGGATAGTCCGCACCAGATTGACAAAAATATTTTTATTAATCCGGTGGGTGCTGGGAGTCCTCTCCGGGATAGTCCGCACCAGATTGACAAAAATATTTTTATTAATCCGGTGGGTGCTGGGAGTCCTCTCCGGGATAGTCCGCACCAGATTGACAAAAATATTTTTATTAATCCGGTGGGTGCTGGGAGTCCTCTCCGGGACAGTCCGCACCAGATTAACAAAAATATTTTTATTAATCCGGTGGGTGGTGGGAGTCCTCTTTGGGATAGTCCGCACCAGATTGACAAAAATATTTTTATTAATCCGGTGGGTGCTGGGAGTCCTCTCCGGGATAGTCCGCACCAGATTGACAAAAATATTTTTATTAATCCGGTGGGTGCTGGGAGTCCTCTCCGGGATAGTCCGCACCAGATTGACAAAAATGTCCTTTCTGGGACAGTTTTGAATAAGCTTTCACTAATAATGATTTATGCTAAATAATAAGACACAATGTTACATTAAATATAATATTTAAACTATATAATACTTAACCTAAGTAAATCAAACTAAATTTAATTTGTAGTGGAAGTGGTTTACCAATACAATATTATGGTTATTGCTTATTTTCTTTGTTTCGACAATTTTCACTTCACTGTCTACTATAAAACTGATATATAGTGAGATAATTATATGATGTATAGTTTTATAGTAAGATAACTATACACTTAAAGTTTTATAAGTATTGAAATATTTCTGAATTTTTCCGTTTTAAAAACAAACAAATTATTTTAAGTTGTATATTTCACAATATTATATTATATTATTATATATACAGATTGTAGAGTAGACATTGCCCCAGAAGTGCATGTATATTAATTATTTGCTTATTAAGTTTAATTCAAATTTTATAATTTCTATACTTGAGGTACGTTTTTATTTTCTAAGATTTGGTATTCTCTTATTGATTTATGTTACAAATGATGATGTTTTATTAATGTTTTCGAAGTATAGATTTTTCAAGTTTTTTAATGCGTTATTTACTTGCTTAAAAATATGATTGTTAAGTTGAAGCGTAATTGTTAAGTTGATAACGTTGAAATGTATGTAAATGTACACTGTGCATTTTTGGGGCAATATATATATGTGTGTGTGTGTGTGTGTGTGTGTGTGTAACTTTTTGCGTGAATGCGTAACTGCGGAATTAATAAGAAAAAGAGAGAGAGAGAAAGGAAATCATATAAGCCATATTTTTTAAATTTAAGAATTGTATGTCTAAATACCTAAGAAACTGAACCTAAGATAGATAGATTTGAAGTATATAATATATACAAAGTGGAGTACAGAAATACAAAAGTCTGGATACAGTCGAATGTCTCGTAAACAATACATTTAAGAAAAAAATGTTTCAAAAATTGTAAAGTTTAAAAATATCTATTTACAGATCTTATCACTTTGACTTTGGGTGACATTGCCAAAGTCAGGATAAGATTATCTTGAATTTTTTAAATGGAATCATCTTTTTTAAAAAATGGTTTTATTTAAATATGGTGATTTTATTTAAAAAATTCAATTCATGATTTTGTACGTCTTGATTTTGACAACTCTACTCAAGGTTAAAGTGATAAGATCTGCAAATAATTCTTAAACCCTACAATTTTTATTTGAAATTTTTTCTCTGTTTAAGAGGTATTCTTTAAGAGATATTCAATTGTATCCAGACTTTTGGCCCTGTATAATATTCTGCTTATAATTATTATTAATATGTTTTTAACATATGTTTTTAAACGTTTTTAAAAGTTTATAAATTCTGCAATTTTACGATATTAGTGTGCGCGTATTGTGTTCCAAATAACTAACCAGATTAATCTTAATCCCTCTGCGTTTAACTTTAACTTCTAATAAGTTCTTTTTATAATAATTCTAAATTCTTTTTGTTCAATTAATTTCTATTTCTTTTTGTATTAATTCTGCTTATTAATGAAGCAGGAAAGTGAAAACGTATGCATTACATTGAAAGAAATGAAATCTATTGTTTTTCAAAAGATATTTAAAATTTAATTTTAATAAACCTTATTACCAATGCCTATCCTTTAATGAATATACATAGAATATTGTATGGATATCCATACAGAAATCTAATAAATATCCATTATACATACATTAGATATCTATATAAATATTAACTGAATATTAATGTAGATGTCCAATGGATATTGACCGACATATTCTGTGAATATTTATGAAACATTTAATGGATATTCCCTAAAAAATCTAATAAATATCCACTATACATGCAATGGATATATACAGAAATATTTACTGGATATTATATAAATATCTACTAGATATTTATGTAGATATCTTATAGATATTTATGCGAACTCTAATGAATATCTAATATACATATAATAAATATTGATATAGATGTCCAATGGATATTGATTTACATATTCTGTGAATATTTACGGGACATGGAATGAATATCCACGCAAAAATCTAATGAATATCCAGTATACATACAATAAATATCTACAGAAATATTCACTGAATATTGTATGGATATCTAATGGATATTTATGTAGATATCTTATGGATATCTATGAGATCTCGAATGGCGGACATTTTGATATCTAAAGTACGTCTAATAGCTGTTTCCTATATATTCGTGGATATCCATAATACCCATTGTGGATATCCATTAGATATCTAATAGATATTATTTTCTGTGTAGGCAGAAATGCGAGACTTGCGAACAGATTGATATAAATAATTCTTTTAATCTAATGATACATTTATCTCAATCTCATAATATCTCGGTACCTTCTGAACATATACCAACGGAGTAAGAGAAACATCGATAAATTGATTTATTACTATTTTGTTTTCTTTCAATCATTAATAATAAAAAAATGTATTTTATGCAATGAACAAAATTATGCATAATGAATAATAATATACATATAAAATTTAGATTTGTAGAATATGTTTATTACAAATGTAAATATTTGAGTCAACTTAACTTATAATTAGTTAATATTTATTAGTTTTATTATTAGTTTATGTTTGACAAATGTATAATGAACAAATCTATGGCAGTCCGATGGGTTCCCTGCTATCA
Organism: Prenolepis imparis; assembly: GCF_030444845.1. Classification (NCBI taxonomy): domain Eukaryota; kingdom Metazoa; phylum Arthropoda; class Insecta; order Hymenoptera; family Formicidae; genus Prenolepis; species Prenolepis imparis. The sequence continues at coordinate 15,939,741 of NW_028141164.1, forward strand.
CCTATTCTAGCTGATATGGTCATGGATGACCTCGAAACTCATTGCTTAAACTCGTTGAATGTCAAGGTTCCTGTTTATTATAGATACGTAGACGATATTTTCGCCATAGTACCACACACAAAAATAGATGAAATAGTTACTACTGTAGGATATGAATAATTCAGAATTGCTTACAATGAACGGTTAAAAGATTTTATCACTTTATTGGAGCACACAAATTACTATAACTTCTTTTAATATACAAACGTAACTGATTAGTTTTCAAAATATAAAAATATAGATAATACAAATAGGCCGATTTTATAGTGCGCAAATTATATCTTTTTTATTGCGATCGATTATCACGTTACGATCGTCGCTCGACTCAGACTGCCTTCCTCGGCTCTCGCGGTCTCGCATACCTAAGCTTTTTCTCACTCTTACGCTCTTTCGTTATTTTTCAAATGTCTGTGCCCTTTCGTCATAGCTCCAAAATCATACAGATAGTATGTATATATTCGGAAGCCTACAGCTTCGGCCGTCCTGGCGTTAGTTCGTCTCGAACTAATTTTCGCTACAAGTTTTCGCGTACGTCAAAATTTTAATAAAACACCAATATGAACTTTCTTCTTTTTTTTTCACACAAATTTAAACGTCGGATCCACCAGGATCATTGTCCGATATCTTAATCCATTTTTTAATTTTGTCTGCCGATAAGATAGTAAGATAGTTAAGGGTCTTATCGAGTGACTGTAACCCGGGACGTCAACTACTACATACCGGTTTTTATTTAAAACTTTTTTAATCTGGTACGGTCCCTTATATTTTGGTAATAACTTTTTATTCGTGCCCGGTTTATGTTGTAAGACCCTTATTAATACTAAGTCACCTTCATAATATTTAGTCGGTTTCTTATGGCGCTTGTTAAATTGAGACTTGTTATATTCTTTCAACGCGCGATTTACAACATCTGCCGCATCTCTCAATTCATTTCGTGTCTCTACAAAATCCTTGTCGATATTCGTCAAACTTTCGATAAACTGTCGTAATTCATCATCCTTCGTATTCCGCTGTTCGAACCCTAACAATAATTTACTCGGAGTTGTATTAATTGCCTTATGCACGGTATTATTTATCACGTACTGGGCTTTACCTAAATATTTTTTCCATTCGTCGGCGTTGTCAATCATTTTCGCCAATGTAGATTTAAGAAAACGGTTTACGCGTTCCACCTGACCATTGGCCCATGGCGAGGCCACTGCCGTCATTGCATGTATTATCTCGTTCGAATTCATAAATTCCGCGAAAAGTTTTGATGAAAAAGCAGTTCCTCTATCGCTTATTATTTTTATTGGAAGGCCGAAAGAAAGAAAAAGTGAAGAAAAATGTTTAATGACTTCCTCGGAAGTTGTCGATTTGCAAGGAAAAAGTCATATTGGTGAATGAATCTATAATTACTAAAATATATTTAAATCCTTTTCTTTCTCTTTCAAGAGGCCCGAAATGATCTACATGCAATATTTGCATGAGCTTGGTACAATTCTCCACCAACTCCATCTCACCCTCCTTTTTTCTCGACGCGATCGTACAACTTAAGCATTTAATACAATTTTCAATATATAACCTCACTTTCCACTTAAGGCAGGGGAACCAATAATGACCGAGAATTCCACGAACTGTCTTCTCTAAGCCAACGTGACCCATATCGTCATGGTAAACTTTGATAATACTATTTATCATATTATCCGGTATCACGAACAAAGGTTTGTCTTCATAATTTCTGAATACTAATCCGTCTATTAATGAAAAGTATTTATTATCCTTGATTTCGAGCTCCGCGGCTATTTCTTTTAATTTCGCGTCTGCCAATTGCTTATACATAAGCTCGTCTTCCACGGAAACGAAATTTACCATCAATACATTTCGACTTAAACAATCAACATGTATCATTTTATTTGACGCGCGATGTTTCAGTTCGAAATGATAATTCTGCAAAAACAGGCCCTATCGAGCGATACGCGGATTTATATTTATTTTTTTCATAGCCAACACGAGTGAATTGCAATCCATAATTATTGTGAAATTGATATCTTGTACATAAACATGAAAACGCTCGATAGCTTTAACGATGGCTAAAAAATGTCTCAAGCTCGAAACTGTGATATCTTTTTTCTACATCAGATGTTGCTTTACTAAAGTACGCGATTGGCCCGAAACGATCGTCAGCCTGCTTCTGCAATAAAATTGCACCGAAACCTAGGCTACTTGCATCCGAATGGAGCTCCGTTTCTGCGGACGGATTATATATACATAAAATCGGAGGAGACGATAATTCTTGTTTTAATCGTGTAAAAGACTCCGTACATTTACTATCAAAATTAAACGGCATGTCTTTTTTAAGTAGAGCTTGAAGCGGTCCGGTTTTTACTGCAAAATTATGAATAAAACGACGAAAATAATTACACAAACCAATAAATCCTTGTAATTCCTTTACATTTTGAGGTTGCGGAAATTCTAAAATTGCTTGCACATGTCACTTACATAAGGTAATGCCGCTTACAGACACTAAATATCCCAGATATTCTATCTCCTTTTTAAGAAAAGAACATTTCGATAAATTTAATTCGAGTCCATATTCTTTTAACCGAATTAACACCTCCAATATTTCAAGACCTTCCTCGACATTAACTGATGCAATCAGCAAATCATCAATGTATATTAATACTTTATTTTCTCGTATCAAATCATTGAAAATATGCAATATTCGCTTCTGAAACTCTGCGGGTGATTCCGAGAAGCCGAATGGTAGACGTAAATATTCGTATTGACCACTAGGGGTTGCAAACGCGAAATATTTAGTAAAATCGGGATGAATTTTTATCTGGTGGAAGCTATCTTTTAGATCTAACTTAGTGAAAAATTTCTTGCCATACAGTTTGTCCAAATGGTCCTCAATAATAGGAAAAAGGTATTTTTGCGGATATACCCGTTGATTTAACGGTCTCAAGTCAATACATAATCTTTTTTGACCATTTCTTTTAGGTATCAGAATTGCTCGAGAGCAATACGGAGAAATGCTAGGTTTAATAATCTCTCGTTCTAATAGATCATTGATAATCGCATCGAGTTCGTTCTTTTCGGTAAACGATAATCTTCGAGGAGCGAAGCGAAATAGCGAGTCGTCCTTTATATTTAATTTTATACTATAATTGTCTTGCTTTATTTCATTTTCCATTGCATTCACGGATTTAAATAATTCTACCAAATTCTTTTTCGCAACCACGGGAACATCTTTATCTAAATTATTTTCGATTTGATCATATTGATCAAATTTTTCTACATCTATGGACAATATCGCGTGAACAAAGTCATCCGAATTCTTTTCTCTCTCAAAGCTAAATCCTTCTTGGTGATACATTAATTTGATATCCGCGTTGATAAAAAATTGACGACCCAACAATAAATCGTATTGCATGGTGTTATCATTAACAATAAATAATTCTACGTCAAACCAAGAATTTGCAATGTCGGGTATTGAAATTTGATCATATATTTTGCCAAAAACTGAAATTGCCGTATTATTTACGCCCTTTAAATTGATGTTATTTACGATTTTAAAACTTTCTTTGTTAGGAAAATATTTTTTATATATTGAATTACGAATGAGACTCACCGGACTTCCTGTGTCTATTAGCGCTTTGAGACTTACATTAGGATTGCTTATTGATCGAATTCGCATGCACGTTTCATCTTTCGACGCAAAGTTCAATGTATTAACATTCAAGCTTCCTGAAGAAACACCATCCCCTTCCGCAGTAGCCTCCTCTTGCACAATCACGTGACTCGTACTCCTCGCCGTCTTCCTCGGGCAGGCCGCGTTAATATGTCCTTCTTGTCCACATGTGAAGCATGTTATTTTCCGCTGTGTACAGTCCTTCGATATGTGACCGGGCTGCTTACAATTACAACACGTCTTTTCAGAGGTAGCAGATCGCGTGTTTTGATTTCGGTTTGTGAAATTCCCTCGACCTCCATATCTATTATGATTCGATTCTTTGTTTTTCGGAACCGTTGTATCTTCCGTTATCCTTCTAACATATTCTAGAAAGTCGGGTATACTCGATATCCATGTACTTAATACCAGTTTTCTTAGCACCGGATCCTTAACGCCGTCAGCTAACAAATCAATTTTTTCTTTTTCCGTCAACGAGAGCGTATGCATCAAGGTCAATTTCTCCTCAGCATAGTCAATAAACTTCTCTGAGTGTGACCTCCAGGTCCTCTGTCCGATTCTTGCCAATGTCGCGGTATACGATTCCTTGACTTGAAAATGTTTTTCAATATAATATTTAAAATCCTCCCAGTTGGACACCACTTCCAAATCCTGGCGATTATACCACTCAAGAGCTCTAACTTTTAATTGCGACACTGCAGCCAGTAATATTACGTCGTCTCTTAGATTATACAGACGAGCGACACTCGAAATTCGATCCAACCACTTCGATATATTTTCCTCCTCCTTACCGGAAAAATGTGGAATCAACTTGGTCGCGAATTTAATTTGGGACCAATTATTTGCATCTGGATTACCCGAATTACTTGAGCCGGATCCTACTTCAAGAAAAGGCGAACGTCTCTCCCTCCTCGGATTACGCTCCCTCGCATCCAACACTCCTACTACGGCTCTCACGATCTCCTCCAGATTCATCGCTGCGACTGCTCCAGTTATCGGTCGCGAAACACCAGGTCCGCTAGAGGCTATTACTTCCGGTGGCAAAAGGTTTCCCACCGACGCTCCTTCGCCGGCACCTTGCCTCGGTTCATCCATTCCTCTGCTAGACACTGGACCACCTCTATCCAAAAAGTCCAAAACTCTCACCAGAAGTGTTGCTCGCGAGCCAGCCACTGACAAATTTAAATTTGAAGCCAACGATCGCAACTGATTTATCGAGTATCCCTCAACAGTCTCTCGATCCATAAAAACTATCAACAGACCCTGACCTGTTTTCACCAAAACGTCGCCGATCACGTGAATACGTCCTGAACGTTCGAATTCCTTCTCGAACAATCGATCGAGCGAATTTCTTATCCAACGGAAAATTACTCCGATAATGAAATTATACCCACTTAACACGGTTCACTTTTAATTATTGTTCTCTGATATACACGCGCCAACACATTCGAGTCGAGCATGCGCTCCTATCCCACTTCTGATATTTTAACGGCTGTAGGATATGAATAATTCAGAATTGCTTACAATGAACGGTTAAAAGATTTTATCACTTTATTGGAGCACACAAATTACTATAACTTCTTTTAATATACAAACGTAACTGATTAGTTTCCAAAATATAAAAATATAGATAATACAAATAGGCCGATTTTATAGTGCGCAAATTATATCTCTTTTATTGCGATCGATTATCACGTTACGATCGTCGCTCGACTCAGACTGCCTTCCTCGGCTCTCGCGGTCTCGCATACCTAAGCTTTTTCCCACTCTTACGCTCTTTCGTTATTTTTCAAATGTCTGTGCCCTTTCGTCATAGCTCCAAAATCATACAGATAGTATATATATACAGGGTGTCTCAGACCACCCGTATCACCCTATTATATCGAAAACTGAGCGCGGCAGACAAAAATGTTTCAGACAAAAGTTGTAGGGCTTCAAGTAATGCATTACATAGTAATATTAGTATGACCTTGAAGAGTGTTGTCAAGGTCATATAAAAATGACCTTAAAATTTTTAAATGGAAGTACCTATATTTCATTCCATATTCTTGTAGCTTATCTCAAGAGCTTTTCAAAACACTATATGTAAGTCTCTTTTTATTAAGTAGTTTTCGAGTTATGGAGCTTGAAAGTTACAGTACCGCCGGCGTTAGCATTACTCAAAGTCTACCGCGCGGAGGTTGCCCGGTTGGATTTACATTTCTTTTGTATGTGCGCGCGCGTATGTCTGTGTGTCTGTGTGTGTGTGTGTGTGTGTGTAAATGTATGGCTAGATGCTACATGTGATTAGGCCTGATGTTCGAAATGTTTACCGTTTACTTCAATACAAGCACGTATTCTTTTCTTGAAATTATTTGTTGCATAAAGAATATCATCGGCATCTAAAGAACGAATAGCGTCGCGTATTCTATGAATCATATTATCTCTTGTCGTTGGGGGTTCGCAGTATATCAGATCTTTTACTCTTCCCCACAAATAGTAATCGAGAACACTGAGGTCCGGTGATCGTGCTGGCCAATGATGTGGGCCATATTTGCCTATCCATTTGTTTGGAAACATATTGTTCAATCGTTGACGAGCAACTATAGATGTATGCGCTGGGCATCCATCTTGCTGAAAAAACATGTTTAGGCGTAATTGTAGAGGAATATTTTCAAGCAAAAGCGGAAGATTATTTTCAATGAAATTGGCATATCGAGCACCGTTTAAGTCCTCTTCAAAGAAAAACGGCCCAAAGAAAAACGACATGTTTTTCAATAATTCCGCATCAAACATTGACTTTCCAAACATGTTGATGGTCAATTTCTCGGAACCAATGAGGATTTTCTTGTGCCCAATAACAACAGTTCCAAGTATTTACAGACCCGTCACTTTTAAATGTGCTTTCATCAGAAAATAAAATTTTCTGTTGAACCGGATTTTTCATGAAAACAAGCTGCATCCGTACAGGATGAGTCTTCACCAAGCATTGACGATTGTCGATTTTAGAAACAGACTTGAATTTTGCAATTGGATACGTCAACAACCACAAAACTTTCATTTTCAAAATTTTATTTTCTGATGAAAGTTTTGTGGTTGTTGACGTATCCAATTGCAAAATTCAAGTCTGTTTCTAAAATCGACAATCGTCAATGCTTGGTGAAGACTCATCCTGTACGGATGCAGCTTGTTTTCATGAAAAATCCGGTGGATCGTGGCACGACTAATACCAGAATCTCTTTCTCTACGCCTTAATGAATCGTGGGGATACAATTGAGCAGATGCAAGAATTTCTGGCGTCCTTTCCTCTATAACTGGGCGTCAAATTTGTCTACCTTTATTGTGATCAGGTTGAATAATGCCTTTATTAATAATTCGTTTACTTAAGCGAGAAAAAACATTGTATGAGTGAGGAACGCGATCTGGGTATCGTTCTCGCCACAATCTTGCAGCTGCTCTAAATTGACCACCACATTCACCTAAAATAAGCATCATATCCGAAGCTTCTGCGTTTGAATACGACATAGCTGATTAATGAGAATTTCGTTACGTGCTTTTCTGCAAGAGAAGATCATTTTTCTTCGCTGGAGAGCCTGTTAATAATTCCGCTTAAGTGAATTTTATGTACAGATTAATTGTTACGCCATGCGCCGCCTAGCGGTGCTTTTTGCCGATGAAATTCTTTATGCAACAAATAATTTCAAGAAAAGAATACGTGCTTGTATTGAAGTAAACGGTAAACATTTCGAACATCAGGCCTAATCACATGTAGCATCTAGCCATACATTTACACACACACACACACACACACACACACAGACGCACAGACATACGCGCGCGCACATACAAAAGAAATGTAAATCCGACCGGGCAACCTCCGCGCGGTAGACTTTGAGTAATGCTAACGCCGGCGGTACTGTAACTTTCAAGCTCCATAACTCGAAAACTACTTAATAAAAAGAGACTTATATATAGTGTTTTGAAAAGCTCTCGAGATAAGCTACAAGAATATGGAATGAAATATAGGTACTTCCATTTAAAAATTTCAAGGTCATTTTTATATGACCTTGACAACACTCTTCAAGGTCATACTAATATTACTATGTAATGCATTACTTGAAGCCCTACAACTTTTGTCTGAAACATTTTTGTCTGCCGCGCTCAGTTTTCGATATAATAGGGTGATACGGGTGGTCTGAGACACGTATTCGGAAGCCTACACTACCTTTAACAACTACCATGAACGTTTAAACTTTACATACGAGATTGAATGTAATATATCCATCAATTTTTTAAACACCACTGTTATCCGACATGGCAACAATCTTATAACTGACTGGTTTAGAAAACCCACATGGTCGGATAGATACATAAACTTTTTTCGAACCATCCTTTCAAATACAAAATCAATACCATTTATAATTTAGTTGACCATACTGTTTTACTTGCTGATTATCAATTTCACGGAAAAAATATAAAGATAGTAAAAAACATTTTACGTAACAATGGGTTCCCTAAAGAAATCATTGAACGTTCCATATCACGAAGAATCAATATCTTGAAATATCGAAAAAACAATTATAATGACACCATTGATAACGTGGAGAGTAGCAGTAGTAAAGATAAAGAAAAAAGAAAAACAAATCATTACATTTCTCTACCATATGTAAAAGGTATAAGTGAAGATATCAAATGGGCATTAAAACATAATGGTTTAAATGTCGTCTACAAAATACCAAAAAAACACATTAATTAAGCGTGGTAAAGACAATTTATCTAAAGACTTTAGAACTAATATAATATATAAAATTGACTGTAATGATTGTACAGCCTCTTATACATATAGGCCAAACAAAAAGACATCTTTGTATGAAAGAACATTTCAACAATATAAAATTACATCCGACATGTCACTCAGTCGTAAGCAAACATAGAGTGGAACTAGGACATGAATTCGATTGGAAATCTGCTAATATATTGCATTGCGAAAAACATGTAAAGAAGAGAGAAATAGCCGAAATGTTTTTTATTAAAAAATTTGACAATACAATTAATTCACAGAAGGACATTGAGAGTTTGACTAATATTTATGACAAAATAATAAAGGTCGCTTAGTCTGTTTTTACCTGCTATTTTAAATTAGTTCTTGACGAATGTTTATAGTGACAACATGTGTTTCTTTCTCTCTTCTACTTATAATCTCTAAAAATTTTTTTTTTTTATTGAATTTACAAGTAAGTTGATTTCCCCTTGATTGATTTATTGTTTCTTATTATTATTCCATACCTAATTTTATATATAAAAATTGTAGTGCACTTCACTTGAGAAGGACCACAACCACATGGTCGAAACGTTGTGAATTTGGAAATAAAGAATATTTGCTAGTTTGGTCAAACAAATCCTGTATATTTTTTAAGTTTATAAATAATAATTTTAAAAAATCCGTTATAGTTATGTTATTATAGTTCCATAGGTTTTCACTCTTATTATATTGTGAGTTCTTCCTATATAATTCTTTACCATTTTTTTAAGTGATTGTCTCATCTCGTCCCATATCTGAAAGAAAATTAAACATGAGCAATTATTAAATGTGGATAAAGCTCTGATTATACACACACAAATTAAAACATAGAAACTACATAATTTTTTCTGTCAATGCATAAAAAAACATTTCATTGACTCATATCTTTGCCAAAGTTACAAATATATTTTAGTATTAAAATAAATAGAATTCACATATGAATAATTGCCAACCTGTATAGCATTTATTACTTTGTTGTCGTGTAAATAAGAACTGCCATACCAATGTATGCAGACAAACTGATATTTGTCACAATTTATTTTAAAACATTCTCCTTTTTGAATTATAGCACTGAAAACAACATAAATTAATATATATATATTTGCAGGATAAGAAAGTAAAAGAATTACTGAACGGTTCAGATAATTTCAGATATAAATTATATTATACTGTTACGTCCAGACTCAAGGAAGGAAGAGTCGAAAGGAAAGACGTAACTACTTAAGTCGAACAACGCCAGGTAGTGCGTTTGTTCGACCCGAACGAACGTGTTTAGGCACCAAATAGGTCAACGACCGCGAGGGTCGCTCTTACGCTATTTAAAGGGCGTTCGCTCGGTGGTCCCTTTTCGGCAAGAGAATTTAATCTCTTTTGCGCGGGATGGGACCTTAGTGCGATCTCTGGACGGAGGTAATGAGAGCGGGTTAATCAATTAATTAAACGCGAGTTCATAATAAAATTAAGTTTTATATATAACTTAAGAAATATTTTTTAATCGGCTCTCAATATTAATAAATAATAAATAAATAAATATGATGTTTTAGAATTTTCCGTTGTAAGTTCGAGGTTAATTGATAATTAATCAATGGAACTCAGTAATCTCAAACCAAGAGATACTGTTCCGAAAAATTAAAAATTAATTTTCGCGCTTGGCTCTATTGGCCGACTTCTAAAACATCATATTTATTTATTTATTAAAAATTAAGTTTTATTCATATAAATAAAAACGGTGAAAAAACGGATACATAAGTAACAATTAACTCGCGCGCGGGATTTAATCTATAAATAGGTGTGTGTGTTTCGCGGGTGTTACATAAGTACGGAGGTCATCAATCGGGACATAAAGGGGGGAGAGTTTATTGTCTAAATATATTATGGTCCCGATTGGTTATTACAATAATTTTTCATTTTAATAATTAGGTAAAAATAAATATTAGAGTGTACGTGAGAGTATGTGCGGGTGGGTTTATTTTTATTTTTTTTTTTTTTTATTTATTTAATTTCGGAAATTTCAATAGTGGAGGGGGGAAGGAAAGCTTGAAGGATGTCGGCGGGGAATCCGATAGGATTGGGGTGGATAGGAGTAAACATGGGGATGAGAGTACCTGGGAGACTTCCTGCCACGATTCGCATGAACTGCTCTTCGTCTGGCTCCTCAGGACCGCAGGAATAAGTTCCTCATGGGAGAGGGAGATCTAAGATGGGGAAGGTTTCGAGTAGCCATTTATAGCATTGGTTCTCGTGGGGGAAAGGAATTCGTCCGATGTGTGCCTTTAAGAAGTCGAAGGCGTTAGTGTAATTAGTGGGAGATTCTTCCGCTTCTTGGCACGTGCAGCTTTCGCCACATATGTCGGGGGTTGAGGGGGAAGGAGAGCGACTGAGACAGGGAGAGGGAAGGTGGTTCTGAGGTGCTGGAGATGGAATGCGCGATGGCTCTGGAGAGGAAACCGAAGGGTAATGGGGAGTGTCAGGGTTTCTATTTCCGCTGTGCTTATTAATTATGTTAATATGTTCGGTGATTAAGCGCTCTAACAAGTCTTGAGTTGGACTATCGTCCGGGAATGAGTCAGCCGTAGCCCGAGCCACTTCTCGCCTCAAGCGTCGATTCCGCCGATTTCGCGAGTGTTTTATAACCCTTTTTGAATGCTGCTGGGTTTTGACTAAATAATGACAATGATAAGAAGCGAGTCTTCGAGGGAGTTCATGGATATAATATTTGCTCAATATATGTTTTTATAACTTCAATATTTATTTAATATATATATATATATATATATATATATATATATTATTGAAAAGTTTGCACTTCTATAATTCTGTTCGTTAGTATGGTGGGGGAAGTCAAAGAGGCTCACTCTGCAGTTACGCAGGGAACCCGCGAGATAAGGAGAGGTAGTGGGGCTCACTCTGCAGTTACGCAGGGAACCCGCGAGATAAGGAGAGGTAGTGGGGCTCACTCTGTAGTTACGCAGGGAACCCGCAAAATCAGGAGCTCGCACTGCAATTACGCAGGGAACCCGTGAGATCAGGAGCTCTCACTGCTATTATGCAGGGAACCCGACGGCGATAAGGAGAGCTTGAGGACGAGGGGGTTTAATGCGAACTTTTCTATAACGTCTGTTGGACAGTTAAATAAATAATAAATGTTAAATAATTTTATCCAAGAACTCCTTTTAGTAGGGTGATATAAAAAATAGACTTACTACTTGTAGTGAGCGTAGTATATATATATATTTCTTTTTCGTCTGCTTCTGGCGCTGGCTCTGGCTCTGGCTGGTCTATCCGATTGTTGTTATGCCGGAAGTTCACAGAGTTTCTCACTGAGTGTTCACGCTGATCTCACACTGAGAATTCGCACTGAGAATTCTTTCGCGCACTAAGTGTTGCGGTGAAAACGCAAGGAAACTGTGGATGTTCGACGAAAAACGATAAGTGACGCTCCGCAGAGAAGTTCGCGTTTATATCCCGGTTTTTGATTCACGCCCTCCGTTCCGCCTTTTGACAAAATCCTGCGAATAGAAGTTCATAATCGTGTTTTTAATATTTTTACTTTCCCTTTCTATGGGGAGCGTTGTAAGGATCGACGAATCAAAAGTTTAGTGCAGGCGTCTGCGAATCGGAGCTCGCTTTCCCAAAAACGGGGATGTCTCGAGATTTCGATATCGGCGGCGGTGTTTGTTGTTAGTTTTTCCTATATCGCGATATTTGCCGCTTTTATCGACGGGTTCTCGCTTTATTGCCCTCACGTGCGGCTTAGAGCTTGTTTGCTGAGAGGCGATGCGTGTGGCATCTTTTTAATCTTTATATTTTTCGCCGCTTCCTCGCGAGAGTACCCGCAGGTGTGCTATCTTATTTTGCACACTTTCGTTTTCATTATTTGTTTTCCCCTAATCTTACTAGGGAAGGATTTGCTTTCGGTGCGTTCCCGCCATCGTTGTGTTTTCCCGATTTACAATGTTTGTCGGTTTCTCGCGAGAGTTTCCGCTGCGGTGCCGCTTCGCTTAGCACGTTTAATTTTATCAATTCGTTGTTCTAGTTTTTCCCTCAAAGGTGGGCTCGCTTCCGGCCCGCTCTCGCCGTCTTTATGTTTTGCCGATATGTGATTTTAACTTATTATTCGCGAGGGTGTCGGCAAGAATCCGCTTTCGGCATCTTTCCGCCTGATCTTTTTTATTTACCGATTTTGTAATATTTATCGGTCGCTCACGATATCTGCAGCTGTCCGTTTCGCTGGGCACGTTTTCGTTTTATTATATACGTGCCGCTTAGATTATTATTATCTCTTTTCTTCCTTTTTTTATTTACCTAACAACAAACTTCGCCTTGGTCGTGGGAAAGAAAAGAATCGTGGAGTCCGCCGGACGTAACAATACTAACTATTTTGGTTCATATCGATAGTGTGTTGGTAAGTTGGGCAACTTTATCACATCGCAACGTAAACCAAGTCTTCTAGCCACGCTATGATATATTATGTATAAAACAATTTTTTGGCCACATTTATTTTTCAAGACCTATTACAGATATTACAAAAGTTAATTAAAGCGAGAGTATGTTTAATATGTATAACAAACATATGCTCACACAGCAATAGTTGGCCATAATTATAATAAGATCTATAATAACTTACATTATCTATACACATGTTCTCAAAATTTCTATATATATAAATGCATGATCGAAAGTTTAATTTGTCAAACATATATTCGTAGAGCATATCCATTATTTGCTTTTCTTCAGCATCATTCCATATATTCTCGTCGAAATTGTTGTTTTTCCAATAGTCTAATGTTTCAGCGAACGTCCAGAATATTGGATGATCGGGATGCTTTTCCTTGAGGCATTTCATTACCTCATGTGCCATTTTATCTAATGATGCTTTCACCTCCGAGTAAGATATACACTTTTGGGGTTGAATAAATTGTGCCATAAAAACAGCAGTTATTTCTAAAAGCTGCATTTTGCCAGGTTCTTCTAGAAATATTTTCCATTCTTGTCTCGTTTCGTGTAGTCTTCTATAGTGAGATCTCTTTATATTGCAATAATTCTCGATTAAATCGCGATTGGTTTTTCTGAAAAATTTATATATTAAGTATACAATAAATATATTAATCTATGAAGACAATAGTACTATAATATATGTATATCGAAATTCTACCGTGGTGATTGTGTAAGCAAATTGTAAAACTCATCAGTTAATAACATTTGAGAAAAGTAATATTTTTTGTTATCTTCGTCCATCTTATTAAATTTATTTAAATTTTTGGAATGTCTCGCCAATAAGATAGATGTGTCAAATTGTATCAAATAATCGAGTGATGTCTCGTCATTATTATATAATTATAATTATTATTAAATTATATAAATATAATTTATTATCAAAATAATGTTCATAAATTATATGAGACATATAATTCATAATTGCTTCGAACATTTTATGCCTTCTTCTAGAAAGTTTATGGGTTTCTTTCTCTCTTGTTCATCTTCGTCAAATTCTTTTAGAAGAAATTCCTTAAACTTCGTATAATATAATATCGCAGAAGGCCATCTGCAATACAAACAACAAATATTTTAAAAAGATTTCAAAATTACAATAAACAATTCTATTGCATCAGTATTTAATTTTTACAGAATACATATTTTTAATGCATATTTAAAATATTAGTCAAAATATAAATCGTTTTGTTTTAAGATAAAAATATAAAAAATATTATTTTTAAGTTTTTATTGCAATTAAATTTTAAACTAAAAATATACAACAATAAATACAATAAACAACGCAGTATTTACGCTTACATACACTTTTACAACTTTTTGTGCAGAATATTGTGAGAAATCGATTACATAAAAAAAATATAATGGTTGCATTTAAAAAATTCAAAGTGATTATGTTTTATTATCTTATATATTATACATATATAGTTTTTCATTATATTATAAAAATGTGTAGAAAAATGGGTAAATAAAAGTCAAAATGTGAAAATAAGCATTATTTTTAAAAAGCTTTACTTGTCTCGCAAATAACAATTTCCCAAAAAAATTTTTTAATTTAATATATTTTAATTTTATACATTAATAAAAATAATGTCTGCACACAATTTAAGTAAAATTGAAACGATGATTATCTCGAACGCGAGATAATCATCGTTATCAAAATTTGCACTTTTTCTATGTATTTCATACACATAAATAGCGTAATAAAATCTTATATTTTACGTTTGGAGCTGACTTGACAACTTTGGCAAGATTTGGCATTGTCTGGCAGAGCGCTAACATATCAGTAAGACCTCCGCTCGTTTAATTATTAGTGAATGCCACACCATAAGTAGCACATGAAGCTTTAAAACGTCTGCGATAACGTTGTCGTAGCTTAAACTGCAGCATTTTTGTCTACCACAGCTACTGCCACAACATCATTGTGACGTTTTGACAAAGTTGTAGCAGCAAAAATGGGACAACATTTTTAGGCTTTGAAAATGATGTCACAGCCATATGGTTGCACAGCTATTTTGCTGTAAAGACGTTATCATAGCCACATTAGTCGGAGTAAAGATATAAAAATAACGGATATAATTAATAAATGGATAATGTTTTTCATATGGTAAATTAATATTCAATAAAAGTTAAATTTTAATTTTAAAATTATGTAAAAAGATTGAAAAGAATATTTTAAAAAATTTTTTACTTTAACTGGGATTGAACTTCTGACAACCTTCGCTTCAAAAACTTAGGTAAACTTAGATTTAAAAAAAGATTAATTAATCATTGCAAATTATTACAATTTATAACTTACATATAAGTATACTAGAGCGGACGCAAATTCATAAGTACAGTGATTACAGAACTACATACAAATCCTTAAGTAATCATTTTAGAGCCGCATAAATGAACGCATTAGGTCCGCTGACCATCGCTGATATACGCAAAATTTAACATAAAAACTGATAGTCATGTTACTCCTTGCCTTTCTTAATAGTTGTCATGATGTCTTTACAATCATTAATACAGCTAAAATAGCTGTGGCTAAATTTTTGCTTTTTATTATTGCTATCACAACAAATTCATAGCAATTAATGCAGTTAAAATCGCTGTGGCTAGTTTTGGTTTTTTTTATTGCTGTCACAACGACTCTACAGCTTTTTATACAGCTAAAATAGCTGTGGCTACATTTTGGCTTTTCTGATCGCTGTCACAGCGACTTTACAGCTGTTAATACAGCTAAAATAGCTTTGGCTACATTTTGGCTTTTCTGATCGCTGTCACAGCGACTTTACAGCTATTAATACAGCTAAAATAGCTGTGGCTACATTTTGGCTTTTCTGATCGCTGTCACAGCGACTTTACAGCTGTTAATACAGCTAAAATAGCTTTGGCTACATTTTGGCTTTTCTGATCGCTGTCACAGCGACTTTACAGCTGTTAATACAGCTAAAATAGCTTTGGCTACATTTTGGCTTTTCTGGTCGCTATCACAGCGACTTTACAGCTATTAATACAGCTAAAATAGCTGTGGCTACATTTTGGCTTTTCTGATCGCTGTCACAGCGACTTTACAGCTGTTAATACAGCTAAAATAGCTGTGGCTGTATTTTGACTTTTTTATTAACTATCACAGCGCTTTTGCAGTTAAAAATCCAGCAAAATAGCATTTGCTGTCAAATAGATATAATTAAGGCTAGCAGGGCGTTATACCAGCTACATTTTTGCTGTCGCAGCGAATATAGCCAGACTGTTTTACTTGGGGCATTCATATGCATATATGAGGCGCAAGCATGACCCTGATATGTATTATTTTAACAATTCTTTGGATAAGGCTGTGGCGTAACAAACTTGCATGGTGCTGATAAGTGTCGCGACGCCGACAAAGCAATTTCTAGCAGGAAAATTTTGCAAACAAAAGAATTACCTCTGACAAAGCTTCTTTTCCATAAAATTTTCATATTTGGCTGCAAACTGGAAACGCTTGCACGTACATCTGAAGCTATTCATATCTTCAATAGTGATAATACTGTATCTAAGAATGATTTCTATCAGCTCGTTAGGTAAGCACATTATCGTAGTCATTATGAAAAAGTTTCAATGACACGCAAGAAAATATAATGAATCAAAGTGATCACAAGAAACAATTCGCCTAATTAATTTTCTGCTTTTGAAAAATACACCAATCTGTTGTACTGCTCCTATGTATATGGCGATGTAAAGAGCACAAGCACGTGTTTCATGTACACTACAACAGTTTCCACACTCTGTCCACTCTTATACTGAAATCCTTACCTGAAAAGTGCTTGTGCATTGTGTTTCTTCCTACAATAGAGTTGTCACGTGACATGTCTTGCGCACAAAAATAGGAACGAAATTTAAAAACTGAGAACACGCTATTTTCATTGTACTTATATGCCTTTAAGATAGAAAAAGCTAAAGAATTAAAGAAGTACTACATACCACGGTCTCGCAGATTTTAAAATAAACACGTATTTTAATTATTGTAATTCAGACAGTAATGTTAAACAAATGAATTCAAGTGTGTTGTGCACAACAGTAAATATCTTTACAGCATCAGCAAATATCTTTATAATTATGCATAAAAAATATTGTAACAGTCGGGAATATTCCACGAGAAGGAGCAGCTTGTCAAATATTTATTTTCATCATTTTATATTTGAACAATTTTTGTAATTCTTGAAAAAAAAATTTTATACTTTTATAATTAATAGATGTTTAGTGCATTCTAAATATTGCATAATGTAATAAATATTATTAATTTTGCATATAACAAAAATAAATAAATGACTAAATTAAAAAATAGAGCAAAATGAATATATATGAAACCTGTTCGGAATCTTTAAAGAGTATTCACAGCGGTAACGCGCGCACACGATAAAGTCAGGTATGCACACAGACTGACGACACAAAAGAAATCGAAGACTTGATTTTACACAAAATAAACAGCACTATATTTACAGAATGTAATTTACAGAGTTTTTGCGCGACGAACTAAGGTCGCGCCGACGCGGAGCGCAGTTGCAAGAAGTGCAACAACGAGAACAAGAGTATTGCCCGTGAAAAAGCGCGGTACAAAGTACTTTTTAAGAGAACGCTCGCATTATCGATCCGCACAGAAGGCTTCAAGACAAGAGAGTGTTTGTTCGACGGGCAAACGGCTTTATCCCGCCGACCTTCGAGAAGGTTCCGATACGAAATCAACGAACTTTTGATTTCGTTACGTGGCGATATGGAATCCTCTCGAGAGTCGGAGGACAAAACCGTTTATCATCGTTTGTTTGTGTTTAACGACGATTTTAACAGCGACGGTATTTCGAGCGCGGGAAAGCGCGCTACGGCGCGCGGTGGCGATCGGCGCACCGGCGGCGCCGCGCGAAGCCGCGCAAAATACGAAAGCTAGAAAAGCGCAATTATTGCCCCCTTAGTTTCGGTACCTGCAAACCGGAGTTTATTGCACACGCATTCCCTCTCTCTCTCTCTCTCTCTCTCTCTCTCTCTCTCTCTCTCTCTCTCTCTCTCTCTCTCTCTCTCTCTCTCTCTCTCTCTCTCTCTCTCTCCCTCTCCCTCTCCCTCTCCCTCTCCCTCTCCCTCTCCCTCTCCCTCTCCCTCTCCCTCTCCCTCTCCCTCTCCCTCTCCCTCTCCCTCTCCCTCTCCCTCTCCCTCTCCCTCTCCCTCTCCCTCTCCCTCTCCCTCTCCCTCTCCCTCTCCCTCTCCCTCTCCCTCTCCCTCTCCCTCTCCCTCTCCCTCTCCCTCTCCCTCTCCCTCTCCCTCTCCCTCTCCCTCTCCCTCTCCCTCTCCCTCTCCCTCTCCCTCTCCCTCTCCCTCTCCCTCTCCCTCTCCCTCTCCCTCTCCCTCTCCCTCTCCCTCTCCCTCTCCTCTCCCTCTCCCTCTCCCTCTCCTCTCCCTCTCCCTCTCCCTCTCCCTCTCCCTCTCCTCTCCCTCTCCCTCTCCCTCTCCCTCTCCTCTCCCTCCCCCTCCCCCTCCCCTCCCCTCCCCTCCCCCTCCCCCTCCCCTCTCCCTCTCCCTCTCCCTCTCCCTCTCCCTCTCCCTCTCCCCTCTCCCTCTCCCTCTCCCTCTCTCTCTCTCTCTCCCTCTCCCTCTCCCTCTCTCTCTCTCTCTCTTTTCTGAGAGAAGACGTGTCAAACATCGCTCTGCAAAAGTGATAACGTTTAAGTGATTATATAGTGAGGGAGAGTGGCGAAAAAGTATTGAAGTAATAGTTGCATAGACCGGGAATAGACATGAGTGTTATCTAACAGGAATATGCTGATTTGTGAGCGTGAGAGTTATATTTCTTGTATGAGGCATCGAGATTTCACGCGACAGGTAGACATTAAAGGTGGACACAAAGCGCTGACGTGTGAATTTGGACACAGGTAATTGACCGCCTATGCTGGTATTAACAGCTTCGGCCGGTAATTATCGATATGAACGATGAATATGACGAGTATCGATGCTCGGCATGTAAGAAGGCAATAAAAAATCAGGTTGTTGCATGTAAATCTTGTATTAAACTGTTTTACCATCCAGGATGTGCAAGTAAACATAAAATTTATGATAGAAATCGCGAACTGGTGTCGTGTCCTGGCCCATTTGAGAAATTTACAATTGAAAGTGAAGCAGATATGAAGAAGGCACCGGCAGCAGCGGGGAGCAGCAGGGAAAGACAAGGATCTACAGGATCTACGGGTTCGTTTACGACATCAAGCAGTGGAAATAGAATATCAGGAGCGAGTGGATCATCGAGTATTGACGTAAAAATAGATTGGCTTGTAAAAACTGTGAAAGAAATAAAAGACGAAACAGCATGTAAGAAGGAAATTAAAATGATGGTTAAGGAAATAGTTCGAGAAGAATTTGGAAGTATTAAACAAGAACTGGAAGACTTGAGAAGAATTATACAAGGAGGAGCGGGTGGACTGGCAGGAGGAGCTCAAAGATGTTATAGTGAAGCAGTTAAAGAGAAGAAAAAAGAAAATATTATAATTGTCAAACCCAAGGTGCAACAGGAGAGTGAAGCAACTAAAAAACTGATAAAAGAAAAGGTAGGTATATCAAGAATATGGCTATGGGAATAACGAAGTTAAAAAAAGGAAGTAAGGGAACAGTGATTCTCGGCTGTGAGACTGGAGAAGAAATGGAAAAGCTAAAGGCGACAGTACAAGCTAAGCTGGGCGAGAATTTTAACGTTACTGAGTCACCGCGGATGAAACCTAAGATAAAAATTGTCAATATTGGCGAGGAAGAAATGGAGTTGAATGATGATGATTTAATAGGTACAATTAAGAAGCAGAACAAAATTGACGTGAAAAATGAAGGAATTCATATGCGAATAGTGAAGAGAATAGTTAAAGAGAAAATAAATGAGAAAGATCAGTCCGGAAGAAGAGGAAAAGATGGTATCGTAATAATTGAAGCAGATGAAGAGACTCATGAAGTAATGTTGAGAAAAGGGAAACTGAATGTAGGATGGAGAAAGTGTCCTGCATTCAATCACATTAACATTAAAAGATGTTTTAAATGCAGGGGTTATTATCATATTGCAAAGAATTGTACGCGTAATGAAACATGTCACAAATGTGCAGGAAATCACAAGGTGAGTGAATGTACAGCGACAAAGAAAAGATGTATAAATTGTATGTTTAAGATTCAAACATACAATTTGAAAATAAATGATGAGCATGGCGCACTTGATCCGGAATGTCCGACTTTCAAGAGGGCGATACAGGAGGAGAAGAGGAGGGCCGGATGGGAGGAAGATAAATAGCAACTACAGAAGGAAACGGAATTAATACTATATACAAATGCGCAAAGTTTGATGGCGCATAAAGACGAGATACAGCATCAGATTATGAAGAAAATGAATCTTGCGTTCATAGCGTTATCAGAAATCAGAGTGACTGCTGAAATTGAAGACTGTGAAGTGAACGCACCGGGGTATAGTATGATTAGATGTGATGCTGAAAACAGAAATACAGGAGGGGTTCTTTTATATGTAAGGGACGATATTAAATATGAGATAGTATTAGTAAAAAAGTTAGAAGCGAATTGTTGGTGTGCTGCGATTGAGGTGAAAGATAAATTGTATAAAGGAGTGATAACAGTAATATATCATTCACCGAGTTCATCGCATGGTGAGTTCGTAAGATTTCTGGAGGATATAATAGAAGAATTAATAATACGGGGAGAATGTATAGTAATAGAAGACTTTAATATAGATATTATGTTGGACTCGTTTTATACAAAGAAGTTACAAACGACAATGTTGAGCTTAGGCATGAAACAATATGTAAATAAACCGACGAGAATTACGAAAGATAGTAAGACAATTATAGATTTAATTTACGCTAATAATAAAATAGAAGTGCAAGTAATTCATGAACCTAAAATAACGGACCATGCGTGGTTAAAAGTTGATCTTAATGCGAATAAAATTGATAATAAATACAGAGAATTTAATGCTAGGAATTTTAAAGAGTTTAATGTAGATGAATTTATTAAATTAGTGGAAAATAAATTAGGAAAAAGCCAAGATATGAATGTCAGTGTGAGAGCGAAGAAACTTGTCGATAATATAGTAGATGCGTTGGATGCTACAGCACCTAGAAAAAAATTTAGAATTCCGAAAATATGGGAAGGGAAAAAGTGGTTTTCGGATGAAATAAGGGAAGCAGCGGCTAAAAGGGATGAGGCGTACAGTAAAGCGTTGTATGATGACACGGATGAAAATTGGTCACAGTTTAAAATCGAAAGAAATGCAGTGGTTAAACTAATCAGGACAAAGAAAAAAGAATACTATGAAAATATGATAGATCATAACAAGGGAAATCCGACATCTATGTGGAAAACCTTAAAAGAAATAATAAGGGGCGTACCAACGGGTACAAAAAAAATAGAGAATATAGATTTTGAAATATTAGATAATACTGAAGGGTGCAATATAGCTAATAAATTTAATTTATATTATATACAGAGTATTGAGAACATAGTAAAATCTATAAGTAGAGATAAGTTAGGAAGTCCAGGTAAAAGAATTATTTTTGTTATTGAAAGCGAGGGAATAATGGAAAATTTTGAGATGATTAGAATAGAGCATTTACAAAAAATTGTTATGGAACTACCAAAAAAGAAAGGCACGGAGGAGGGATTAACTAGTGATATACTTAAAGCAGTATTTTATGTAATAAAAGAGGAATTTATTGATATAATAAATAACTCTTTGAGGGAAGGTTGCTGTCCAGAAGGTTGGAAAACGTCTACGATAATACCGATTCCAAAAATAGAAAAAGCCAGAAAAGCAAGTGAATTTAGGCCTATTAATATGTTACCAATATTCGAGAAAGTATTAGAATTAGTAGTTAAAAAGCAAATTGAGGCGTATTTAGAAGATAACTGTATTATAACAGAACATCAGTCAGGTTTTAGAAAACAGTATTCGTGTGAAACAGCGATTCAAACAGTCATTGACGAATGGAAACTGGTAGTTAGTGAGGCAAAAATGGTGGGGGTAATTTTCATGGATCTCAAGCGAGCATTTGAAACGATAGAGAAAGACTGTTAGAGAAATTATATCAATATGGAATTAGAGGAACAGCTTTAGAATGGTTAAGATCATATTTAAAGAATAGAACACAGCAGGTACGATTTAACAATGAATGGTCTACATTATTGGCCACAGAATATGGAGTACCACAGGGATCTGTATTAGGACCTTTGTTATTTATAATATATATAAACGATATAATTAAAGTCTGTCCGGAGGGATGTAGTATAAAAATGTTTGCAGACGATACGCTAGTGTATGTGACTGGAGGGAGTAGTGCGGAATTAGAAAGAAAAATGAATATGGCATTTGTTACAGTGGAAAGATGGATGAATACAAATAAGTTAAAAATGAACGCAGGGAAAACGAAATATATGATAGTTCGAAGTGTACGAAAAGAACTGAGAGGTAACATTACACTGAAATGTTTGGATGGAACGGAGATAGAGCGTGTGGAAAGAATGAAATATCTAGGCATAATTATTGACGATAGGTTAAGATTTAAGGACCACTGTGATTATATGCTAAAGAAAATAGGGAAAAAAGTGAGTTTTTTAAATAGAATAGGTAACTACATATCG
Organism: Prenolepis imparis; assembly: GCF_030444845.1. Lineage (NCBI taxonomy): Eukaryota > Metazoa > Arthropoda > Insecta > Hymenoptera > Formicidae > Prenolepis > Prenolepis imparis. Next base: position 15,962,357 of record NW_028141164.1, read on the forward strand.
GCATACACTAGATGTATTATATATAAGTCAATCATAGCGCCTCACTTTGAGTATTGTGCGACGCTGTTAATTGATATGGGAGAAACACAACTGAATGAATTGCAAAAAGCGCAAAACCGGGCCATGAGGGTCATATTGCAATGTGATAGATATACCAAAGTGGAGAGTATGCTGCAAGCGCTGCAGTTTATGTCCATAAGACAGAGGCTGAATTATAATGTGTGTATATTTATCTTTAAGATTTTAAAGAATATGTTACCGGATCAATTAAGAAATAAGTTAACAATAGTGGGAAAAGAGAATGAAAGACAGACACGGCAAGCTGGGGACATTGTGGTACAATTTCGTAGGACAACGAGTGCACAGAAGAGTATGTTTTATGAGGGAGTGAAAATGTACAATGCCTTACCAGCTGAAATAAGACGAATCAAAGAACTGGAAGCGTTTAAGCGAGAGTTAAAGGAGTATAATGTAATTAATGTAAATTAGACTTGTATTTTACAAATAGCTGAGAAAGCTAATAAATATCAATCAATCAAAAAAATCTCTCTCTCTCTCCCTCTCTCCCTCCCTCTCTCCCTCTCTCTCTCCCTCCCTCTCTCCCTCCCTCTCTCCCTCCCTCTCTCCCTCCCTCTCTCCCTCCCTCTCTCCCTCCCTCTCTCCCTCCCTCTCTCCCTCCCTCTCTCCCTCTCTCCCTCTCTCCCTCTCTCCCTCCCTCCCTCCCTCTCTCTCTCCCTCTCTCTCTCCCTCCCTCTCTCTCTCCCTCCCTCTCTCCCTCTCTCTCTCCCTCTCTCTCTCCCTCTCTCTCTCCCTCCCTCTCTCTCTCTCTCCCTCCCTCTCTCTCTCTCTCTCTCTCTCTCTCTCTCTCTCTCTCTCTCTCTCTCTCTCTCTCTCTCTCTCTCTCTCTCTCTTTTCTCAACAAAACCAAAATAATAAAATATTACACTATATTATGCACAAAGAAAGATTGAAGAATAAACAGATGAGAGTATTTTCAATAAGGACGCATTTAATGATATTATTTTTTTCTATGTAATAAATTTTATTATTTCTAGTAAAAATTATGTAATATGTTTGTTCATTGTTGAAATTGAAATTACAACAGTGATTTAACAATACACATTGCACAGTGACAATTCACAATACATAAAACAGTTCAAGGGACATATATAGCACATAAGAGTCTGACGTATTGTACAATATAACACGTGTATCTTCATATCAGTGTCATTTGATTATCACATTGGTACAACAATCTGTAGATTCATTACATTTGTGTATCATTTTTACTACATATTTTGAGTATTATATTTAACTATTTTTTAAACCAAAATGTGAGCTAGGAACGTTAAGATGAGACTTTAATTGATTTTTTTGTCAATAAATGCCTAAATAGATTATTAAAACAAATTAAATTACAGGTGGTCAAATTAAAGATAATTATAATTCGTAATTATATACGTGTCAGAGAGAAACCTTATACAAAGATTTTTTTTATTATTATTAATAATAATTAGAAAAAATATCCGTTATTGTTATAGTCATATTCCATAGGTTTCCACTCTTATTACTCTGTGAGTTCTTATATATTTATTTATTGTTACCTCAAGTAAATGTCTCATTTCGTCCCATATCTGAAAATAAAGGATATTAAACATGAGCAAATATTAAATGTGGACAAAGCTCTGATTACACACATAAATTGAAAAATAGAAACTATATATAATTTTTTCTGTCTATGCATAAAGGAATATTTCATTGACTCATATTTTTGCCAAAGTTACAAATATATTTTAGTATTAAAATAAATAAAAATCACATATAAATAATTGCCAACCTGTATAGCATTTATTACTTTGTTGCAAGATTTGTGTGAATAAAATCTGTCAAACATCTGTACGTTGACAAGACAATACGGGAATTTCCCAAACTCTATTCTAAAACATCTTCCTTTTCTTGGCACTGAAAACAATACAAATTATATATATGTAAATATATATGTGTTGATGATAAAAGAGTTTATCGAACGATTCAGATAATTCCAAACATAATATTATACCCACTATTCTGCTTTGCAAAATAAAGCGGCAGGGTAGTTATTTATCTTTATCACATCGCAACGTAAACCGAGTCTCCTGGCCACGCTGTGATATATTATATATAAAATAATATTTTCGCCACATTTATTTTTTAAGACCTATTACAGATATTACATAACAAAAATGAATTAGAGAATATGTTAATATATAATAAACATATAGCCATGCTTACAGCAGTAGTTGACCATAATTATAATATAATCTATAATAATTTACATCATCTATACACATGTTGTCCAAATTTGAGTTGTCCCATCTGCATGGTCGAAAGTTTAATGTGTCAAAAATATATTCATCCAGCGTATCTATTATTTGCGTCCCTTCAATTTCGTTCCATAAATTTGCATCGTCGATATTATTGTTTCTCCAATAGTTTAAATTTTCAGTGGACATCGAGAATATCGGATGATCGGGATGCTTTTCTTTGAGGCATTTCATTACCTCATGTGCCATTTTATCTAATGATGCTTTTACTTCCGAGTAAGCTGTACACTTTTGGGGATTAATAAATAGCGCCAAATAAACAGCAGTTAATTCCAAAAGCCGCATTTTGCCAGGTCGTTCTAGAAATTCATTCCACGCTTCTCTCACTAAACGTAGTCTCTTATAGTAAGACTTTTTTATATTGCAATATCTTTCGATTAAATTGCGACCATTTCTTCTGAAAAATTTACATATTAAACATGCAATAAGTACATTAATCTATGAAATTAATAATACTATAATATATGTTAAATCTTACTGTGAAGATTGTGTAAGCAGGTTTTTAATCTCATCAATAAACAATGATACACCAAAGAGATATGTTATTATCAATACGTTCTCAGTACTTAAATTAAATAAAAAATTAGAGATGGTTCTTGAAATAGTCTCTAAATTAGCTATGTCAAATTTTATTAAATTATCGATTGACATCTCATCAAAATTATTAGACAATATATTGTCATAATAATGTTTATAAATTATATGAGACATATTACTTCGTAATTGCCTCGAACAATCTATGCCTGCTTCTATAAAGTTTTTGGGTTTTTTATCCTTTTGTCTGTTCTCTTTAAACTCTATTTGCAAAACTTTCTTATGCTTTTTATAATATGTCTTCGCAAGAGGCCATCTGCAATACAAACAAATAATATTAATAAAATTATTAAATAATTTTAATAAAACATTTTGAAAATTACACTAAACAATGCTACTGCATCAGTATAAATTTATCTTAAATGCAAAATATTTAGAATATTAGTCAAAATATAAATCTTTTTGTTTTAAGATCAAAAATATAAAATATATTACACACATCTTTAAATATAAATTGCAATTAAATTTTATCTTTGGAATATACAATAAACAAAGCTGTATTTACGTTACAGCGTTATTATGTAACTATAACAAATTATTCCTTAACCTTTACATTTCATATTTATAGATCAGTATAGTTTAATTAATAAAATTAATTAATACAATAATAAAATAATTAATAAAACATAAATAAAAAAATTTTTCTTTTGTTCTTAATATTTCTCTTTTTTTCATTATATTATATTATCAATATTATATTAAATATATGATATATGTATGTATGTTATAGATATTATTTTTTCATTATATTATAAAGATACATAAGAAAATAAGTCTAGACGTAGCGAAAGGATTATTTTAATAATACTATTTTAATATAATCGATAGTTGTTTGCAAATAGCAATCATGAAAAAAAAGAAGATAAAAATTTAACTATAAATATAAAATATGAAAATTAATCTTTTTATATATTGAAAAATGTGGTATCTGCACATTTATACAATTTAAGTACAATTCAACATTTCGAACGCGAGATATTTGCAATAATTGCACTTTTTCGATGTATTTCAGACACAAAGCATACAAAAATCTCATATGTTGAAGTTTAATAATTAAAACGAACAACAAGAAAGTAATGAAAAACGAAAATATGGTAGAAGGAATACTAGAAATATTAGTAAAAAACCGAAATAATTGATTGTTTTTAGTTTTAGAAATACAATAATAAAAAAATTTCGATTTTTACGATTATTCGATGTAGAATAGTGATTAAAGAAGAATGAGCGATGAAGATCGGGAAATTATTTAATAATATAGATTGTATATTTATATAGACATGTTTTGTGTTTGAGGAATAAAAATGTCCAAAAGTTTTGAACTTGTAAATCTAGTAGGTATAATAAGATATGTTTTAACGTTAAAATTTAAAGTATAAAATTTTGAATTGTACTGTCACGAAAGCACTATCTGCAAAAAAATAAATTTCACTAAATTTAATTGAATTAGTTAAAAAAACAATTTAAAGGCGGGGGAGAAATGTTTAGAAGATAACTGTTCGCCCTGTGTTTCCTGTGAGTGAGTCTTGTCTTTTATTAGCTATAGTTTTTCTATTTGTTCTTATATTGATTATTAAAGTCTTCGTCGTATTATAATTTATTGTTTTATATATACTTTATTTATTTTATTTTTATAAATTATATTTTTTTGCAGAAGTGATATATGTATATCGTGCAACAGATAAATGAAACAAAATTACTAAAAATTTACAAACAAAAAGAATTACCGCTGAAGAAGCTTCTTTTTCATAAACTTGTCATATTCGGCTGCTGAACGAAATTGCTTGCACACGCATCTAAAGAATTGTTTGAAACATGTATGACTTTCTGTGCATCAAGAAGCTTTGTATATAATGAACAAAAGGCAGAATGCTTTTGTCTTTTACCGTAACACTTTCTTGAAACTCGAAGGCCTCACACATAGGAATGCATTACCTGAGATAGATCCTTTGAGCTTCAAATTTATTTTGTTGTTAAATAGCCTTTTTGACAACATATTAGGTAAATTAAGAACACAATGATTGTGAGACACGAGTACCATCAATTTCAAGATAATTTTATGCTATGGCAATTGAATGAGAGTTTTCATTCGGAATGAATATTGTAATATCTTATTGATCATTGATTCTCGATTGTATAATCGATTATGAAAAATCCTTATATTTCTACATTGTTTAATTGATTTTGTTCGATATTGCTTCTTTTTTATAAAAGCGCAACACTTTAAAAATTGTAAAAATCGTTAAATATATTACAGAAAAAATATATATATATGTATATGTATATGTAATGTAAATAATTTTGAAAATGGGTTTTTCTTTTCTGACATCAATGAAATTCCTTAGAAGCTCGAAGAATCTCTCTCAGGTAATGCATTCCTATGTGTGAGGTCTTCGAGTTTCAAGAGTGTAATTGTAAAAAGACAAATACATTCATGCCTTTTGTTCATTATATACAATGTCCCTGGCATATAATAAAATAGTAGAAAGAGAAGTAAAATGTGATTTTAAAATTTGTCAATTTCTCTTACTTTTTACGATATAAAAATACTGATCTGTTTTTTAGACTCATTAAAATTTCGCTATTTATTTGTAAAAATGGAAAAATTTATAATATAAATAATTGAAAACGTGTTTAAGTCTTTTTCTATAGACGTTTGAATTTCGTTATCTTGTCCCAATATCCAAGTAAGATGATATTTAGTGGTATGTTAAATGAGACGAGTGGTCAAGTTAAATTAAGTTAGATTAAAAATGCACTTTATTATGAATAAAATATTGTAATGTAACAAACTTTTTATATCATATTTTGATATTGTAATATTTGAACGCACAATAGAGAAATAGGAATAGAATAAAATATATTATTTATATGATTGCGAAAGAAACGATAATTAATAAAACGTTAGAGCATAAACAATTATTTATATGTATATAATAAAATTTAATTAAAATAAAAGCAGAATAAAAATTATCAAGAGACACGATAGTGTCTCGCGCCTAATTAGGGCGAAGCCGACTCTCAGAAGCGAGGCACCGTGTATCTTTACGCGAATCGGACAGTTCGAGATAGTCATAGATTCGGATGCTCAATAACGACTGAAGCGATCGAGTTTTTACTAGGCGTAATTGATAGATTGAGTTCGATTTATATAATGAAAGTGTATTTAATTTTGCTCTACGTGCTTTGTAAGCGGAAATATCATAATGCAAAGTCTAAATATGAAAAATTTCTTTTAAGAAACGTCCACGTCATCATCATCATCATCGTTCACGCATACATAGTAGTATCTATCGTGCTACACGTATTATTAATCACACCTATACAACACATGCATACACGTATATCACACGTAAACAACACATGCAATAGATGCATGTAGTAGTAATCTTGTCCAGTTCTCACGTTTCACAACAGACGGCGTTAGTGGCGCTCTGCGATATTAGCAGCGTGCGGAGTTATGTATAACACGCCAGTAACAAAAATTACCCATTGCAAACCCATGTGGAATCCTATGAAAAATTAACCATTGCAAACCCATGTAGAATCGTATTAAAAATTATCCATTGTAAACCCATGTAGAATCGTACTACAAAAGTAATATCAAAAAAAAAAATTGCGCCAAGTGAAAGTAGAAATTATACCAGTGGAAAATTAAAGTTGCAAACATATAGAGTCGTATAATGAACCAGTAAAAATTTAAATTTGCAAACTTCCCCCATGTAGAATCGTACCATAAAAAACTTATCTTTTTAAAAAAAAGATAAACAAGATGCCAAGTTCATGCGCCATGTGAAAAAGTGTTACACAAAAAAGTATTTTTAAATAAAAAAATCTGTCAATTGACAAAAATTTATGTTCTAAAATTAATATCTCTACAAAAAGTAATGTCCAAAAATTGCGCGAATAAATAAACATTTTTACAAAAAATTAAAATTTAAAAACTTATGCAAATTTAAAATTAATATAAAATAAAAAGAAATAAAAAAATTTTAGTTAAAAAAACTTGGCGCGCTGCTAAATAATATCCTAATGATATTAAAATTAAATTGTTACTTTAAAACTTATTGCAGTTAAAATATATTTTGTAGTTAAATTAATTAATGTAACTTTAAGGTGCATTGTAATTTTGAAACTTAGCAGCGCGCCAAGTCTTTTTAACTAAAATTTTTTTATTTCTTTTTATTTTATATTAATTTTAAATTTGCATAAGTTTTTAAATTTTAATTTTTTGTAAAAATGTTTATTTATTCGCGCAATTTTTGGACATTACTTTTTGTAGAGATATTAATTCCACTGGTACAATTTCTACTTTCACTTGGCGCAATTTTTTTTTTTGATATCTACTTTTGTAGTACGATTCTACATGGGTTTACAATGGATAATTTTTAATACGATTCTACATGGGTTTGCAATGGTTAATTTTTCATAGGATTCTACATGGGTTTGCAATGGGTAATTTTTGTTACTGGCGTGCCCTTAACTAGGCGCCTTTTTTTACCTTTTTTTTAAAGATGAGTTTTTAGAGATTATATCATTCATTTTTGTATATGATAACATCTTTAAATAAATAAGCAAAGAACCCGCCACCACCCCCGTCATATTTCAAAATACGACGGTCTTCTTTACTTACTATAGATAAAAATAACTATCTTGTACAACCATTTTTATTTAAAATATTTTTAAAAGTTTTAATTTATTAGTTGTTGCTAATTTAATATACTTCTTATTTAAATTTTAACATTATATTAAAACAATACACGTCAAATATATATATATATATATATATATTTAATATGAAAGAAATACCATATATATATATATATATATGTGATACTACATATGCGATACTACAAATATGTGATGTCCTATATTTCTTTCATAATAATAACTACTTTCTTGTTACAATCATCCAATTAATTATTTCATAAATATATATTTGCTAATATAAAATTATACTAACAATTATGTACTTATGAAAGAAATAGTAGGATGGTAGTGTAAAAAGAAAGTTATTATAACGAAAGAAATTAGTATAGCATATATATAGATTATCACATGTATGTAGTAATGCAAAATGTAGATTGCTTGCTATTTTCTCATAATATATATATATATATATATATATTTCACCTAATTCTGTATCCTTTTTTAACATTTGGCGTATCTCAAAAGATAGTTTCCCATATCGCGCTGCCGTTTTATGGATAGAAGAGTAAGGACACAAGCTGCCGAACATCAACGCTTTTACATTTGCACCTATAAATAACGTTTCGACATGTTCGTCGCAGCGTCGGCCCTAAAATCTCCATTCCTTTCCATAATATCCTAATGATAAAATGTCCATAAAATGAGAAACATAGTTTTATGGATTCTAGAACGCTCCGGTTACAAATTCGAGCAGCCGAACGTTGGCGCCGATACGTTGCAATTCTTCCTTAAAAAGTATTAAGGAAGATGTTTCGCTCTCGTTTATGGGAGATTTTCCGCAAGGGCACAAAGCTGCCGAATGTCAACGCTTTTACATTTGCACCTATAAATAACGTTTCGACATGTTCGTCGCAGCGTTGGTTCTAAAATCTCCATTCCTTTCCATAATATCCTAATGATAAAATGAGAAACATAGTTTTAAGGAAGATGTTCCGCTCTCGTTTATGGAAGATTTTCCGCGAGAGTACAAATTCGGGTAGCCATAAATCACAAAGATAAACAGTTGCAGAACATGCTTAGACCCCCCCCCCCCCGGTTCTGCGATAAGCGTTCCTGCCCCGCGTGTCATCAGACCCCCTCGCCACGGAGAACCCCCGCCACGGCCCGCGCTCCCCTCGGAGGACCTGGGTTAGAACTCTTATAGTATCCCTACTTTAAATAATAGCAGACATAGTGTCCGAGTTGTTGGAACAAAGAAATTGAGAGAAGTAAGCATTATTTAAAATCTAATCAAGTTAGTAAACTATAAGTATACTTATAATAACTTAATAAAATTATAACCTAGTAACTAAACACATTCTTAGCTATTATTAATGTAATATTTTATTATTTAATCACCTATATATATAATTAGTTATCAATAATGTATTATTAGGTCTTTTTAAAATTTATGTAAAATATATATACATGTATAATCTATACAGTTGAAAAAATTTGTTTTTAACAAAAATTGTATATCAAAATATCTGTACAAATTTTTATGTTAATTTATTAGTAAGATGGCTATGTTAAATAGTAATATATAAATCCTATTACTAATAATGCAAAAAGCATGCCTATTGTGCAAAATTAAAGATATACAAGCAAAAATGCATATTGTTTTTAATTTGACTTTCTTTCAATATAGTTTTAATAATTTAACATATAATTTAACTTGAATACAATTAACACAAGAGAAATATAGAAAATTAATAAATATTTAACACAATAAATTATACGATTGTTTTTTAAAAGAAATATATAAAAAGTATACAAAATTTTCAACCGTATATTTAGTTGCTAATAATATTTTATTTATATCTTAAAATTGGTTGCTGGAAATATATTATTGTTTTCTTATTTTATTTTTACTTAAAATTTTTATTCTGAAAGAACTTTAAGAGTTAAAATTAATTAAATTTAATTAAAAGTTTTAACTTAGAAATTAAACAAATTTATTTTGACATAAGTAATTAAAGTTAAATAATAATGAGTTTAAGCATTACTTTATTGTTGTTATGTCCTTTTTAAATATTTCTTGTTAATTAAAATAATAAGAAACTTTAAATATAATATTTCAAAGCATAAGTTTTATACTTATATTACTTTTATATTTATTTAAATAATACAACCTTACAATTAACTATAAATTTAAACTTATTAAATATAGCAACCAAAGATTTATAAAGTAAAAAAATACTGGCTATATATTAATATATATTAATATTTAATAATTAAGAATAATTAATAACAAAAAATATAACAATAAAAATAAGAAAATTAATAGGTTATTATATAATATTTAGATTTTTATTAAGCATTGTTTACTTTTTATTATCCATATCGAGAGGAAAAGTATAAATACCTAAAAATCCAAATTTTAATAACGGAACACTCCCGTTTAAATTAATATAATATATTCTAATATCATTATCAATAACTTAGTGTATTTGACATAAAAAAATCTTTTAATATAGGTCAACCAAAGTTAATAAACTTTGAAGAAGTACCTGATAATTTAAATTCTGTTTAAAATATCGAAATTTCGTGTATATCAAAGTTCGAGCGCAAGTTCAAGTCGTTTGTCTTTTTCTTTATAAAATAAAAGATGAATTAAAATATCTATATTCGTATGTGTAATTTCTTTTAATTATTCGGTTTCTGTTATTTTCTTTTCTGTGCAATATTTTTTTAGCTGAGAAAGTAACGTTTTCCGAAGTGAATCTCCGATTCTCATAACAATTGTCTGCAGCGTGCCGTTTACAAAATAAAAGAATTAAATATTAAATAAAAAATTCTTTATGGAGAACGGCCGAAATCATTAAGCAATTCATTAGAGGACAGTCGAAATCATTAAGCAAACGATTCATTCTCTTATCTTCAGACAGCGATTTTCTTCTTCAACTTCACAAGTATTTAATTCATATTCATTCTTTACTCTAGCACGAAATATGTTTGCCTAAAGCTATTTCTTAATGATTATTTTAACTTTAATATTCAGTTAAAACATGTGTGATATATGTCACATATTCAAATACTAACTTTCACTTTTACAAGAATAAAAATATGAGTTTATTGAAACCAGATGTATAAAAACATAAATAAATAGTACAATATAATATAAATCAAACCAACATTGATCTTTAAAAGCCTTGAACATCAAGACATCGATTATATAGTTTCATCACCTTATATACTTTCTTCGACTGTTTTCTTACTACGGAAAGACTGTTCGCCGCGGAGCCATCTCGCGGTACAATGGCGGTACTAACTGTGCCAGCGTAAAGCACTCGCGAGAAACACACTTTAAATATTGATCAAATAATTGCCGTGCGCTCAGACAAATTTTATTTAAACAGTTAGCTTTTCCAACAATTTTTAAGAAAGACAATCTAAAATATAAAATATAAAATGCAAAATAAATCTAATATTGATAGTAGTGATACTAGGCGGGTTATAACCAGTGATGCAAGATTTCACGCGCGACAGCCACTTCGCGACAGCCATCTTGCAGTGGAGGGGGTAGGTCGACAGCGCAGAGTGCACCGAAAAGATGAGAACCCTTGTCCTTCGAACATATGTAGAAGAGGACAGGTATATATCTTTTGTCCTTTATTTTCTTTTGATAGAATAGAGCTACGAATTTCGAGCGAATCCGGAATACTGGCGATAGCGAGTAGGCGATGCGACCCAATATGCAAAAAGAAAATATAAAATATAAAAAATATATTTAATATTATAAAATAATATTAATAAAATTAATATATTTTAAACATAAATTAAGTAACTTATATTTAAAACAGGGTAGTTAAATTAATCGACCACACTAGCCAATAAATTTGTCTAAGCTATGACTTTATCGACCATATGATTGTGGTCTTTATAAAGTACAACTTGAAATTATTAATTACAAATTTTTCTTAAGTGAGAAAAATATTGGTCCGAAAGTCGCTGAATCGGGAATCGAACCCGAGTCTTTCGCTTGCCGGGCGACTGCTCTTACCTCTAAGCTATTCAGACCCTTCGAAACAATATTTTTCTCTTTTTGCTTTTATATAGTTATTTGTAAATAACGCCTTGTATATCCGCCGGCGTATACTAAACAGTTGGAAAATCATCTATACGGGTAGGCTCCATGATTAGGTCCAGGAGCAAATTTTAAATGTTTTTTATTTTTTATATATCGCTAGTAAATTAATCAACAGGGTAGTTAAATTAATCGACCACACTAGCCAATGAATTTGTCTAAGCTATGACTTTATCGACCATATGATTGTGGTCTTTATAAAGTACAACTTGAAATTATTAATTACAAATTTTTCTTAAGTGAGAAAAATATTGGTCCGAAAGTCGCTGAATCGGGAATCGAACCCGAGTCTTTCGCTTGCCGGGCGACTGCTCTTACCTCTAAGCTATTCAGACCCTTCGAAACAATATTTTTCTCTTTTTGCTTTTATATAGTTATTTGTAAATAACGCCTTGTATATCCGCCGGCGTATACTAAACAGTTGGAAAATCATCTATACGGGTAGGCTCCATGATTAGGTCCAGGAGCAAATTTTAAATGTTTTTTATTTTTTATATATCGCTAGTAAATTAATCAACAGGGTAGTTAAATTAATCGACCACACTAGCCAATGATTATTATATTTAAAATTTTAATTAAAAATAATTATTAATTAATAATAATTATAATTAATAATTATAAGTATATTTTATATATAAAAATCCACTCTTGGCCAATATATACGCCTTTCTATTAAAAAAGATTTTTTATCTTTAAAGAAATAATTGTAATAAAATAATATTTTAATTTATAAATATTGTTTAAGATTTTATTCTTTTTATTCCCTATTTATTTTGTACTAATGTACGACGTACATATTGTTGCTCAACGGAAACCGCGAGAAGGTGGTGGTTTCTTCCGTCAAAAAATTTAAAATATTGTATATTGGGAAATGTATTTCAATCATTATATTCGGCTTCCCGACGAGCCGTGTTTACCTTTTTTGCGCGTGTTGATCGTTTTACCGCACGTCTCGTCTTGTCAAGCAGCTCTCCAATCAGCTGTTTGACACAATAACAATCTAGCGACAGGTTTTTGACATTTATGTCTTCGAAATTCGTCGAGTCAGCTGTAGACCGTTTTACTATAAACATCTCTCGTTTTCGAGCAATTAGCTCTTGATCAGTATATATATTTCGCTTTAACAAATAGTATAAAGTAACGAAAAATGTGTGTTGAATTGACGAAGCCCCGAAAAGCTCGTAAGCGAAGTTTTGCAGAAGCTTGGCTTACAGACGACCGATACAAATCTTGGGTATGTAAAGTATTATCTGATAGTAGTGTTTATTTTATTGCTGTATATGCAATAAAACTTTTTCGTGCAATTCAACATACATATTAAGACATGCTGACTCCGCGTATCAACAAAATAATATTAAAAAGAATACATTATCATCTGATAATAATAGTAATGATAATGTTGAGATACCAATAAAAAAATCGCGTAAATCAATATTTAAAAAAGAATGGTTAGATATTGAAGAATTTAAACTTTGGTTGCGTGAAGTGCCACATGATGAAAGTTTATTTTTTTGTTTGATTTGCGATAAATCTATCGCTAGTAGTTTATCGCAAATCCATCGTCATGCAGAATCCAAAACACATATAAATATATATAATAAATATCTAGAAAAAAATCAATCAAATTTAGAAGATTTAAATATGCAAAATAAATCTCTTTTGCCATTTAATGAGCGTAAAAAATCCGCGGAAATCAGATATGCAGCATTAATTGCTGATAAAAACATTTCTCATCAAAATGCAACAGAGATTCTTACATTTTTTCAACAAATAGGAGAAGATCCTGACGTATTGAAAAGCATGAGCATGATTCGAACGAAATGTAAAAGCATTATTACAAACGTTTTGTGTCCGATTGAGACGGATCGTGTCGTCAATAAAATTCAAAATACAAAATTTTCAGTTTTTATTGACGAAACATCAGACATATCTAATAATAAATGGATGACTTTTTTTGTCCGATACGTTGATTCGGAGACATTAGATGTTCGCTCGCAATTAGTCAAATTAATCGATATTGATGCCAAAGATTCAAGCGCAGAAAAGTTGTTTCAGGCATTTAAATGTGAAATGTGGAAACTGCAGATACCATTTCCAAATATTGTTGCCTTATCGTGCGATAACGCATCTGTTATGACAGGGAAATATTTATCGTTCAAAAAAAAGTTGGAAGAACTATGTCCACGTTTACTAACTTTAACATGCCCTTGCCACTCCGCTGCATTAGCAGCGCATACTGCATGTAATAAAATACCTGCGTATTGCAATGAATTTATAAAAAAAATTTCTAATTATTTGAACAGCAGCCCAAAACGTACAGCAATTTTCAGAGAATTTTGTGAATGTTTCCAAGAAACAAATCGCAAAATATTAAAATTATGTGATACACGCTGGCTGTCTCATTATTTATGTGTCGAACGACTTCTTGAATCTTGGGATACAATTAAATATTTTCTTACCGAAATGGTTGTAAGGGAAAAAAAAAATTCTGGAGAATATCTACTGTCTATGATGAACAACGTAGAACTAAAAACTTATTTTCTTTTTTTAAAATATACTTTAAATTTCTTTAATGCATTTAATACATTTTTTCAAGCATTAGAAACCAGAATTCATTTATTACAACCAAAATCCAAAAAATTTATTTTCCAAATCTGCAAAAATTTTTTAAAAGAAGAGCATTTACAACCATTTTCTGAAAATATTGCATTCTCTCTAAAGGAGAATCAAAAAGATCTTAATGAAGTTACTTTGGGTTCAGAATGTGAGGAATATCTTAACGAATTACTACTGGAAGGTCACGTAGACATTGTTAAAATTATTCGAGAAAATTGTTTAACATTTTATGTGACTGCTGCAGAAGAAATTCGTAAAAGATTACCAATAAATGACACATTTTTATCACAATTAATAGTTTTTCAACCATTTGTAAGCTTATTTTATAATAGAGAAACATCATTCAATAACGTTTCTTTCGTCATTAAAACTATTAGCGGTTTTGATGAAGATGCTTTAAAAAAAGAATGGATTGCATTAGCATCAGATTTTACAATGGAAGAAAAACAAAGCCTCACTAAATTAAATTTTGATAATGCCTGGAAAGAAATTTTACAACGTCGAGACACCAATAATAATGCTAAATATCCTAATTTAAAAAATGTTATAAATACTATTAGATCGCTTCCAAATTCTAATGCCGATCCGGAGAGAATGTTTTCTCTTTTAAATAATGTAAAAACAAAAAAACGTAATAAATTTTCGTCGGCTTCTGTTAATGCTATTTGTGTATTTAAATCTGCATTAAAGACGAGGGGAGAAACAGCTATAAACATGCAAGTTAATGAAAAACATTTGTTTCTTATGTCGGCGGACAAATTATATGCTACTGCTGTAAAAAAAATTAAAATATTTTAAAGCTACATGCTGCAGACGCTGATGTTGCCGACATACCTGGTCCCTCGTCTTATTAATAGTACATTTTATTTAAAAGACGTCATGCTTATAAGCATGTAAGAAAATTGTGTATATAAATATATAATAAATATATATATAAATAAATATATATATACAATTCACAATATGGTAGGCTAGAAAGAGCCAACGCAGTTGTTAAGGCGTCAGATATATAATTATTAAAGTCAAATTACAAAGATCTTCATATAAATAAAAATAATATATAAAAAGCGTACGTTTCGACCTGTATTTAGGTCATCTTCAGCGCAACAATATTGGAAAAAGCATTATTGAAAAACTTAATTAATAATGTTAATATATAAGAATGCATCCTATATCGAATTCACTATGAAACCGCAGAGTAAAACCTTAAGTGCTGAGAATACGTGTCTCAGTCTTTATAATGTTAATATATAAGAATAAAACTCATCCTATATCGAATTCGCTAACAACCATGATTTTATATGGGATAAAGTTGAAGTGATGGATTATGAGTGCAATTATAACAAAAGATTAATTTCGGAAATGATTTTCATTCAAAGACAAACTAATAGGCTGAATTTGCAGACAGACACAGATCCATTACATCATAATTATTTTAACGCGATCAACAGACTTTCTAAAATTTAATTTACTTGTGATTTTATGTTTGTTTATAATGTTGACTTATATTGTTGATATGACTACGTAGAAATTCATGCTCACATATTTAGCGTCCCTGTCCTTCCAAGGACAGATCCATTTTATTCTTACATTAGTGTTTTAAGAAGTTGTCAAATTTATGCCGCAATCGTTATTGTTGGACTTACTGAATTACGAGTCGTGTTTCGTCGCAGCACGTTATATGTGAGTTAAATTCTTAGTGATTACCTTTATACCTTTATTAGATTGCGGATTTTTACGCTTGTAAATACAACCACACAGGTATACTGGTCAACATATAACGCTTTCGCTCTCCGGCTTTTCAATCGTTGAGTGAAAAGATGTGCAGGCGAGGAATAGATGACCGTTTTCATATAAAGACTGAGACACGGATTCTCAGCACTTAAGTTTGTACTCTACGGTTTCATAGCGAATTCGATATAGGATGCGTTTTATTCTTATATATTAACATTATAAAGACTGAGACACGTATTCTCAGCACTTAAGGTTTTACTCTGCGGTTTCATAGCGAATTCGATATAGGATGCATTCTTATATATTAACATTATTAATTAAGTTTTTCAATAATGCTTTTTCCAATATTGTTGCGCTGAAGATGACCTAAATACAGGTCGAAACGTACGCTTTTTATATATTATTTTTATTTATATGAAGATCTTTGTAATTTGACTTTAATAATTATATATCTGACGCCTTAACAACTGCGTTGGCTCTTTCTAGCCTACCATATTGTGAATTGTTTTATTCTTGAGAGCCTTACTAATTTTAAGTTTAATTATATATATATATATATATATATATATATACGTATACAATTATATGCATATATGTATATAATATATAATATACATATATATATATGCATACAATGTAAACATATATGTATATATATACACACACACACATACACATAATATATTTATATGACGAAGTATATTGGGATGCAATTCACTTTTTATTAATTAAGTATATATAATTGACTTTTTATTTCTTTTTTATTTATTTTATTAATTTTTTTATTAATTTTTTTTTATTTTAATTACTTAATTATTTATTTTTATTATTTTATAATTTTAATATTTTTTTAATAATGACATTTCCCAATATAAAATATTTTAAATTTTTTGACGGAAGAAACCACCACCTTCTCGCGGTTTCCGTTGAGCAACAATATGTACGTCGTACATTAGTACAAAATAAATAGGGAATAAAAAGAATAAAATCTTAAACAATATTTATAAATTAAAATATTATTTTATTACAATTATTTCTTTAAAGATAAAAAATCTTTTTTAATAGAAAGGCGTATATATTGGCCAAGAGTGGGTTTTTATATATAAAATATACTTATAATTATTAATTATAATTATTATTAATTAATAATTATTTTTAATTAAAATTTTAAATATAAGTTACTTAATTAGAAAATAGAAAGGCTATTCGAGCCATACGCGGATGTCGGTGCGTCGATTCCAACGAAAATTAATTTTTCGTTGAAATTAACTAATTGTGCACGGGGCACGAATTTTGCTTGGTACACCAAGACTTTTATTTGGGAATAAATCCATACTAGATTTATAATTCCCATATTACCCTCTAACCCCTACAGAATTATAGGCGAGAAAAATATAGATCCGAAAGTTGCTGAATCGGGAAACGAACCCGAGACCTTTCGCTTGCAGGGCGACTGCTCTCACCATCTGAGCTATTCAGACCCTTCGACTCTATACTTCTCTCTGCCTTGATAAATAAATATTTGTAAATAACGCCTTATTCAGCCGGCGTGAATTAAACACTAAGAATATAACGGCTCTCTATATATCAAATATAAATTAGAAAATAGAAAGGCTATTCGAGCCATACGCGGATGTCGGTGCGTCGATTCCAACGAAAATTAATTTTTCGTTGAAATTAACTAATTGTGCACGGGGCACGAATTTTGCTTGGTAGACCACCAAGACTTTTATTTGGGAATAAATCCATACTAGATTTTTAATTCCCATATTACCCTCTAACCCCCCTACAGAATTATAGACGAGGAAATATAGATCCGAAAGTCCCGATTCAGCGACTTTCGGATCTATATTTTTCTCGCCTATAATTCTGTAGGGGGGTTAAAGGGTAATATGGGAATTAAAAATCTAGTATGGATTTATTCCCAAATAAAAGTCTTGGTGGTGTACCAAGCAAAATTCGTGCCCCGTGCACAATTAGTTAATTTCAACGAAAAATTAATTTTCGTTGGAATCGACGCACCGACATCCGCGTATGGCTCGAATAGCCTTTCTATTTTCTAATTTATATTTGATATATAGAGAGCCGTTATATTCTTAGTGTTTAAGTTACTTAATTTATGTTTAAAATATATTAATTTTATTAATATTATTTTATAATATTAAATATATTTTTTATATTTTATATTTTCTTTTTGCATATTGGGTCGCATCGACTATTCGCTATCGCCAGTATTCCGGATTCGCTCGAAATTCATAGCTCTATTCTATCAAAAGAAAATAAAGGACAAAAGATATATACCTGTCCTCTTCTACATATGTCGAAGGACAAGGGTTCTCATTTTTTCGGTGCGCTCTGCGCTGCCGACCTACCCCCTCCACTGCAAGATGGCTGTCGCGAAGTGG
Organism: Prenolepis imparis; assembly: GCF_030444845.1. Taxonomy (NCBI): domain Eukaryota; kingdom Metazoa; phylum Arthropoda; class Insecta; order Hymenoptera; family Formicidae; genus Prenolepis; species Prenolepis imparis. The sequence continues at coordinate 15,980,842 of NW_028141164.1, forward strand.
CTGTCGCGCGTGAAATCTTGCATCACTGGTTATAACTTATGGGCAATGAGGGGGGAAGGGGGAGGGGAACCACAGGCGCGGGGGGAATGACGTCACGCGGGGAGGAGAAATGACGTCACGCGGGGAGGGAGCATGACGTCACGCGGGAGGCGTCCACGATGTATCGCGATGTCCGCGAGGGGGCCGCGGGGAGGGGGAAGCATCCACGATTTAGGTGCCGGGTCCGCGAGGGGTCCGCGAGGAGGGGGAGCGTCCGCGATTTTGGTGCAGGATCCACGAGGGGTCCGCGGGGAGGGGGAAGCGTCAGCGATTTTGGTGCCGGGTCCGCGGGGAGGGGGGAGCGTCCGCGATTTTGGAGACGGGTCCGCAAGGGGTCCGCGGGGAGAGAGGAACCCGCGAAAGACCGCATGAAGCTTTGTGGGTGAGGGGTCCGCGGGGAGAGAAGAACGCGAAGGAGAGCGCGAGGCACACGTGAGAGAGATGACGCAAGCGAGGCGTATATGCAAGAGCGAGAGAGATAGCGGTCGCGAGATAACGCGGCGATGGAGAGCGCGAGAGCTGATGCAACGAAGGAGAGCGCGAGAGGCGTACGCAAGAGACTTTTTTTTTAATTAATATTTTTTTTCTTTTAATATTTTTTTTCTTTTAATATTGTTTTTTTTTAAATATTTTTTTTCTTTTAATATTTTTTTTCTTTTAATATTTTTTTAAATTAATAAGATTTTAATAGGAGGAAAGGAGAGAGGACCTATTCTAAAATAAACTATATATTTTTTTAAATTAATAAGATTTTAATAGGAGGAAAGGAGAGAGGATCTATTCTAAAATAAACTATATATTTTTAATATTTAAAATAATGTTTATTATATAACAATGTGTGTGTGTGCAATCATACAATTTTGTGTATGTGTGTGTGTGTGTGTGAATTAAAAATATAACAATGATATAGATACATCTCCAAAGAGTTTTGCTGATAATGCATGTGCACATCATACTATTCATATACATATAGAACAGGGGCGGGAAAGAAATAATTAAGTTCACAGTTTATCAATAAAAATTTATTTATTACAAGAAACATAAAAAACATCATTTACAGCACATGTTAATATTTCACAATCTATGAGTGATTCGCTATCGTACGCATCACTTTCGCGTATCGCTTTTACAGCATCACATACATTAGTAATATTATTGCGTTGTAAAATAGTTGCAAATTGTTTAAATATTTCATTCACAAGATGAGTATTTTCACACAACCAGAAATACACATGATCTATACATTTTTCAAACTCAAATAAATGTAATAGAGTCGATGGCTTCATATATAAAAAATTATTGGATAATGTTAATTTTACAATTTTTGAATCGGATATTTTAACAATTTCTATTGTTAGATCTCGAATCCATAATGGAGTTTGAGATGATTGTAAAAATCGTTCAATGTCCGCACGTTTCTGCATTAGTGATTTCCATGTTTCAATAGGCAATATTATGTGGTTGCCTCGATTATCACCAAGAGCTAATTCCACATATGATACAGCTCCAACGCTGATTCCTATTTCCAAATATTTATAGGATGTTGCGGTTATAGCATATCTTCGCCCAAGTATACGAATCGCACGCTGAATGCTATAAAGATAATTAGAACAATATTTCAAAAATTATTTAAAAATCATTATTTAAAAATCTTTATTTGACAATGTGTTACTAAATTATTTTTAAATTTTATCCATAATATCCATTGTGATGGGGTGGGGATTATTGCTGATCCGATATTATTTTCAACCAATCAAAGCACCGATGCACGGCTGCTGCTATGATATCATCCTCAAATGAAATGTTAGAATTATTGTCAAGGTCAAAATGTGCAAAATGCAACATTCAAAATTTTCAAGCGCCGATGCACGGCTGCTATAACCTTGAGATGAATCTTGTGAAATGTGCTAAAATGTATCACGAGCGCCAATGCACCGGCTGCTGTCATCCCCCAGGTGTTCACAATTAGTTGATTAGCAAAATGTGCAACATTGCAATTTTCAAACAGCTGCATGGTCGCTATGAAATCATCCTTAATGAAATATTAGATGCAAAATGTATCAATTTCAAGGCCGATAAGCCGCACGTGACAAAATCGCAACATACTCGAGTTTTTCAAGTGTCAGTGATCAAATAAAAATGCTGGTAAGGAGGCATACTCTGTCAGTATCTTTGTCAGAGGTTCAAGAAGTGCATCTCGAGTAAAGAAATATGGCACAATTGGAAGCAAGTTTGTTGGAGCAAACCACAAGGGTGAATTCGGTGGAAGAATACATTGTGTGGGAGCAGCAATGTGATCAATACATCGAATCACTGGAAGAACAAAGTCGAATAAAACGTCCACGATTACCGATCGGAGTTCGACAATCGCTTGTCTCCCAAATCGCGCGTCTCGAAGGGTTGAAGAATTCGGTACGCAGACGTTTTGTACACGCAGGTGCAGGAAGCAGTTCGCGAGACATCGGACTCATATGGCGAGAGATTGATACGGCGTTCGAGAGCCGCATCTTGACTGGTGCGGTGATAAACAGCAACCACATCGAACCTCGTCAATTTCTTGAAGATGCCAAAGACATTGTGATCAGACACGTGCAAAAAGTATTGCAAAAACACACTAGTGTAAAAGTGAACACTATGTTTAATGGCGAGTTCGTGTCGGGCGATAAGCGTGCTAATAAAACTATCAATACGAAAAACTTTGAAATCTTTCGCATTTACATGATTGGTACGATCACCGCGTTATCGAGCCCACGCTAGCATCGCTAGAAGAATTTCAGGAACGCGATAGTGGTTGGGCATTGTCGCGAATAATCAATTTAATTGTAAATATAAACAAGTATAATCCAATGCGTGCGGGATGCCACATTAAATTACCGCGAGAAATAATGATGAAGAGAGCAGTGGTTAATGTGCAATCAAAAGACAATGCATGTTTTGCGTGGGCGGTGGTCGCTGCTCTGTACCCCGCCGAAAGAAATGTGGAACGGGAATCATCATATCCGCATTACACAACAGTGCTGAATCTCCAAGACATTGAGTTTCCAGTGACTGTGAATCAAATTAAAAAGTTTGAAGTTCATAATAACATTTCGATAAATGTGTACAGCATCGAAGAAAAGAACATTGTCTCGATACGTCTCAGTGAGCAGAAGAAAGACAGACACGTCCACTTGCTGTACGTGGAAGACAGCAACAACATTGGACATTTCACATGCATCAAGAATCTCTCCCGGCTCGTGAGCTCGCAATTGAGCAAAAACAATGACAGAAAATATATCTGCGATCGGTATGTAAATTTATTGCAAATTATATAAATAAATGTGCAATTGTTTATAATTGTAATTTTACAGATGTCTGCATTATTTCGGTTCGGAAGACAAACTGCAATCACATACGGTAGACTGCGGAAAGATGAATGACTGCGCTATCCGGTTACCGAGCGATAAGGACAAGTGGCTCAGCTTCAACAACTTTAATCGCAAAGAGCGACTTCCTTTTGTCGTATACGCAGACATGCGATCTCGAATGTGTGCTGACAAAGACGGATAAGAAGGAAGAAGAAAAGAATTTATATCAACATCACCAAGTATTTAGTATAGCATATTTTGTACAATACTCGTACGATAATTCATTATCCGAGTATTATTCTCGTCGCAGCACCGATTGCGTTTCGTGGTTTTCCGAACAACTACAAAATTTGGCGCAACGCGTAAAGACCATTTTAGCAACTAACGTCCCCATGGTAAATTTAACATCAGACGAGTGGGAAAAATTTCATAGCGCGACACATTGTCATATATGTGAGAAACCATTCACGCAAGATGACGATACACGTGTACGCGATCATTGTCATCTGACCGGGCGGTACAGAGATCCAGCACACTCAAATTGCAACTTAAATTATAAAAACTCTTTTTGTATTCCAATAGTATTTCATAATTTATCCGGTTACGACTCACATTTCATAATTAAGGAAATAGCTACAGCGTTTGAAGGGAGCATCGAATTACTTCCAATAACTAAAGAAAAATATATATCATTTACAAAAATTGTAAAACTCGAACAAGACAATTCGAAAAATCATATTAAATTACGTTTCATCGACTCGTATAAATTTCTCGCGACAAGTCTCGATAAATTGGCATCTTTTTTGAATAAAGAAAAACTCAAAATTTTACATTCGGAATTTCAAAATTTATCAACCGAAAATTTCAATCTATTAACACGGAAGGGCGTCTTTCCGTACGAATATATAGACTGTGTCGACAAGTTGCAAGATACGTGTTTACCGCCCCGCGAATCATTCTACAGTTCCTTGACCGGCGACACAGTATCCGAGAGCGATTACGCGCACGCCGAAAACGTCTGGGAGCGATTCTCCATTCAAACGCTGGGCGAATATAGCGACTTATATTTAAAAACTGATGTCTTGTTATTAGCTGACATTTTTGAAAATTTCCGGGATAAATGTATCGAGAGTTATGGGCTCGACCCCGCGTATTACTATACTCTCCCCGGGTATACATGGGACGCCATGTTAAAGCATACACGTGTAAATTTCGAACTGCTCACAGACATTGATATGGTAATGTTTATCGAACGGGGTATACGCGGTGGATTGAGTCAATGTTCAAACAGATATGCACACGCTAATAACAAGTACATGCAGTCGTACGATCCATTGAAACCATCTTCATATCTAATGTATTTCGATGTAAATAATTTGTATGGATGGGCAATGTGTCAACCATTGCCTTATGCTGATTTTCAATGGGTCGACGATGTATCTAATTTCGACACATCATCTATCGCGCTCGATTCACCCACAGGCTACATCCTCGAGGTAGATTTAGAATATCCGCGACATCTTCACGACACGCACACTGACCTACCGTTTTGCCCGACACATGACAAACCGCCAGGCAAGCGGGAAGATAAGCTTTTCGCAACGCTATACGACAAGAAGCGATATGTGATACACTACCGCAACCTGCAGCAATGTACGCGTCACGGCCTTCGCGTTGCAAAAATACATCGCATATTACAATTCGCGCAATCTCCATGGCTCCTAAATTATATCGAACTTAATACGCAATTTAGAACGCAAGCAAAAAATGAGTTTGAAAAAAATTTATATAAATTGATGAATAATGCAGTATTCGGCAAAACGATGGAAAATATGCGTAATCAGGTTGATGTAAAACTTATCACACATTGGGAAGGAAGATACGGTGCAGAGGCAATGATTGCGAAACCAAATTTCCACAGTAGAAGCATCTTTTCTGAAAATCTAATCGCTGTCGAATTACGCAAACTCGAGGTAAAATTTTATAAACCAATCTATGTTGGCATGTGCATACTCGACATCTCCAAAACATGTTTATATGAATTTCATCATGAGTACATGTCACCGCTGTATCGTGACAGATGCCGGGTAATGTACACCGACACAGACAGCCTAATATACCACATCGAATGCGAAGATGTGTACGAGAATATAAAGCGCAACCTCGACAAATTTGATACGAGCGATTACACTGCGGACAATGTGTACGGTATACCGCTCGTGAATAAAAAGCCGGTCTAATGAAAGATGAAAACAACGGTGTGATTATGACCGAACGTGGTTCGAAAGTGGTTCGAAGGTGGTTGATCGAGGTACGAACGTTGTTCGAATGTGGTTGATTGCTGTTCGATCGAGGTTCGAATGTGGTTGATGTAATAAAACAATTCTTCGCAATAAATCACCACACCCTTTTATTACATCAATCAACCACATTCGAACCTCGATCGAACAGCAATCAACCACATTCGAACAACGTTCGTACCTCGATCAACCACCTTCGAACCACCTTCGTACCTCGATCAACCATCTTCGAACCACATTCGTACCTCGATCAACCACCTTCGAACCACTTTCGAACCATGTTCGTACCTCGATCAACCACCTTCGAACTACGTTCGTACTTCGATCAACCACCTTCGAACCACTTTCAAACCATGTTCGTACCTCGATCAACCACCTTCGAACCACTTTCGAACCACGTTCGTATCTCGATCAACCACCTTCGAACCACTTTCAAACCATGTTCGTACCTCGATCAACCACCTTCGAACCACTTTTGAACCACGTTCCCTTAAACAATAATAAGATTGATTACGTGCATTGGAATGATCCCAACGAGTTGGTAGATCGTTTGCGATTGCTCGAAGCTTCACGTCAAGCCGGCAACAACGCCCACGACAATGAAATATTGTTGATTATCGAGGAACTTTACGAAGCTGGTATTATTATAAAATAAGTTATACATCCACGATACGAGTCAGTCTGCCAATATTAGTGGTATCGAAATGTCGATTAATAAATTTGGATTATCACTTGGAACGTCGAATAATAATTCATATTATCAATGGAATGGATTACTAAGAAATTACGTGCGCGATAACACTCTGTGTCTAACAACCTCCGGCTATAACGCAAGGTCGCGCAAGATACGACGTGTAGCGCAACCGGAAGATGATAATGATGCAGCCAACAAACGATATGTCGAAGCGAGTGTCAAGCTTTTGAGAGATCAACAGAAAGAAATTGAGAAAAAAATAATCAGGCTTGAAAGGAATATGCAGGCGCTATTATTAACGCTGAGTACTCTGCGTTGATACCACTGCTT